>NC_091443.1:98406237-98648237 GCF_964237555.1 Oryctolagus cuniculus | reverse complement strand
ACCATTACTGAGAAGGCTTGAACAACCACAATTTACTACAAAGAGATAAAAACCAAACACCTCAGCCGTATTATGGCCATAATTGTCTGCAGTTTACCCATCTTGTAAAATAAACGGATCATGAAATGTGAGAGCACGTTTCAAAACATACATAGAAGGTGTTAGAGTGATTACGCGTGGGCTTGCCTGGCTTCCCTGTAAATTGTTTGTCTTTCAGTGGGAAGTGGAAAGGTATTAATTAGCAGTGATTTTGACAAGATGGGAGTCCGCGGGCTTTGGCTGGGAGAGAACTCGTCCAAGGGGCCTGCATGCTTTCAGGGGGATTGGATCTCTTGCGTCTCAGCTTTTAATGGCATTTTGTTGTGTGCTAATCCCTCCTACGGCCACACATTCGCAGATCTGAGATCTGATGCATGTGTGCGTGGCTCCAGTTGCAACACGGAGCTTTCCTCTCCCAGCTCCAGGTGGCAAAGACAAAAGCTGGGCTGTGGAGCTGGCCCCAGGGAGCTGCAGACCGAGGCTCAGGGCAGCGGCCACCGTGCCAGCTGTCTTTTACCGCGTTCGAGGCGCTGGCGCTGAGACAAAATCCGGCTCCACGCTCTCTTCCCTTCCTTCCCGGCTCTCCTCGCTGAGCGCTTGCCACCAGCAGGTCCTGCAGCCACGGGAATTTATCGCTTTCCACTGTTCCCCTTGGCTGCATCCCCAAGCCCAGCGACTCCCCCTCTCTGGAAGACTCCATAACTCAGCCGGCATCTAATCAGCGTCTTGCTGCCTTCCCATCCTTCCCTGCGCCGGAGCCGTGATTCTTTCTCCTTCCCCAGTGGAAGGCGGCTCACAGCACAGGCGATCCTGGAGTGAACCCCACCGCATCTCAGCAGAGGCTGAGATGAGCTCCATGACACCCCCACACCGACAGCGAGCCAGCTTCGCCCCAGCCGCAGACCTGGCCGCCGTCTCTCGCTCAATGTGTGAGCCCGTGGGTCCCACTCACAGACACAACCGTTGTGCTCTTTCCTGAGACATTTCGGGGGTTCTGGAGGATTTGTGATGTCCTCTTGTCCAGGCACAAAGAGGGCCATAGGGAAGAGCTTCCTTGGCCAAGCCGGGAACAGGCTGGCAGTGTGTGGGCAAAGGGGTCTGGCGCCAAAGGCCGACAGTCATTCTTGGTCATCTGTCTTGCCCACCACTGATGGAGTCCCTGGCACTGGGGAACGCCCCCACCACTGCGGCTACAGCAGCAGGACAACGTGGAAATGAAAGATGGGTCTTTTGAAGTGGAATTCACCGGGCTCCGTGCTGTGTGTGTGTGTGTGTGTGTGTTCTTCACACCAGCTCACTTTTTTTTTTCTTTTGGCAGTATGGATCAGCATTCATCAGTCCCTTCATTTTGCAAAGGGAGTGCAAGAAACTGTGAGCTTTTGGCCAGAAGATGACCGGTCGCCTGTCATGCACCACTCACGGGACAGGTAGTTGGGGCATAGCCACCATCCCTCTGCACACAAGAAACAGATCACATGTCCAGAAATAAAGTTTTTAAAAATGTATTTATTTTTATTCCTTTGAAAGGCAAAGCATAGGGGGTAGGAAGGAGAAAGAGGGAGAGAGAGAGAGGGATTCCATCTGCTAATTTACTCCCTGGAGATGAACCAGGCCAAAGCCAGGAGCCAGGAACTCTATCTGCGTCTCCCAAGTGGGTGGCAGGGCCAGAGTACTCGAGCCGTCACCCACTGCTTTCCCAGGTGCCCAGGAAGCTGACCTGAAGTGGAAGTGGAACTCAATCCCAGGCGCTCCAGCATGTGTAGGGACATCCCAAGTGCAGCTTAACCCACTGCACCACAATGCCCACCCCGTTGGGATATTTTCAAACGTCTGCATCCTCCAGTGCAGCTCAGAGACCTCACCAAGCTGTGGCTGTCGTCTTCACCGCGTGCAATCATGTATCTCACAATTTGGTGATAACAGTAGTAAAGCACCGTTATAGGAGCCATGGAGGATTTTAGGGCAATGAAGCCACTTTGTGTGATCCAGCAATGGTGGCTCCCTTGTGTTAAAACACGTGTGCAGAACACACCACACCAGCAGGGGATCCTAACTCACAGCATGGACTTGGGTCATGATCACGTGTCAATAGAAGTCCATCGGTTGTCACAAATGCCCCCTTCTGATGGGGCGAGAGTGTTGACAACGTGGACTGTGGGCGGCCAGGGGATACCTGGGAAATCTCGGTATCTTCTGCACCCGTTCGCTGTGAACGGAAAACTGTTCTTCATTCAAAAGCAGTCTGTTAAAACAAACAAGCAA
Organism: Oryctolagus cuniculus; assembly: GCF_964237555.1. NCBI lineage: Eukaryota > Metazoa > Chordata > Mammalia > Lagomorpha > Leporidae > Oryctolagus > Oryctolagus cuniculus. The sequence continues at coordinate 98,645,936 of NC_091443.1, read as the reverse complement.
GCAAACATTGGGTCATCCCACCAAAAAGCCTTTATGGAATGAGACCAACTTAAAAATACTTTTTAATTAGCTGTGTCATACAATTGAAGGGTATCTTTGTTCTTTTTCAGGGGGAGAAAGACAGCGGCAGCGAACGAGGGACAGAAACAAAGGGCACCTGCTACAGGCGAACCTGGGACACGTGTCTAAAAATAACACCTGCAGCTTCCTCTTTGGCTTTAATTATTTTAACACCCCTGGTGAGCTGTCTGCGAGCGCGGATGGGAGCATCTCCAGAGCCTCTCCGGCAGCCCCTGACGCTTGGTTTGTTACTTTATTTAAAGCTGACACCCAGCGAGGGAGGGAAGCAAGAAGCTGAGGTCCAGGAGGGACATGGGGAACAACGGCACATCCACCTACGGCTGTCGGCAGGACGCCAGCTCCCCAGACAGCACGGCTACAGAGGAGTCTGAAAAGCGCCCCACGCTCAGACCTCCCGCCCTGCCTTCTCTGCAGGACCCAGCTCTTCTGAGCGTGAAGGCGGAGCTCGTGTCTTTTCTGCGGCACCAGGAACACAGACTCCATCGGTGGCGACAGCAGTCGCAATAGCGGGTATCTCTGCTGGGCCTCTCCCGGAGAGGAAGTTTCTGGGATGCTGGATTCCGTACCCTGCGGTGGATGTAGTCGCTTTCCGAATGGTCACCGAGCTGCACCCTTGAGATCCGGTGACTCCCTCTATGTGAGCTACACCTCACGAAGTTGTGCCTTCCCACGATCTTTAGCTCACAGGCTATGAAAGATGTCAGGTGGAGTGGGTGTTTGGCACCATGGTGAAGATGCCACTTGGGATGCCTCCTCCTATATCAAGGTGCCTGTGTTCAAGTCCCCAGTCTCTTTCCCACCCAGCTTCCTGCTTACGCGCACCCTGGGAGGCAGCAGATCAAGGATGTGGGTCCCTGTCAACCCCGTTGGAGACCTGGATGGAGTTCTGGGCTCCTGGCTTTGACTGGGCCAGCCCCAGCTGTTGTGGGCATTTAAAGACTGGAGCAGTGGTTGGAAGATCTCTCTGCCTTTTTTTTAAAGATTTTTTTAATTTGAAAATCAAAGTTAGAGAGAGAGAGAGATCTTCCATTCACTGGTTCACACCCCAGAAAGTCACAACATCCAGGGCTGGGCCGTGCTGAAGCCAGGAGCTTCTTCCAGGTCTCCCACGTGGGTGGCAAGAGCCCAAACAGTTGGGCTATTTCCGCTGCTTTTCCCAGGCTGTTAGCAGGCAGCTGGATCAGAAGTGGAGCAGCCGGGACTCAAACCAGCACCCACAGCTGGGATGCCTGCATCGCAAGTGGTGGCTTTGCCCACTATGCTACAATGATGGCCCCCTCTCTGCTTTTTAAATGGAAATAAATAGCTGTGGAAGACGAAAGATGCTAAGCACACAGAAGTGTGTGGAGAACAAGGAGTTGCGAAGCGTATACGCACAGTGTCACCTTACCACGGCTCAGTACTTTTCCATTTCCTCCAAATCTCCTTCTTTCCTTTGTGAAGAAACCTCTGTGGGTCTCTCTGATCCCATCTTACCTGCCTTCCTGGAGGTGACACCATCCTGCTCTTAGTGTTTCTGGTCTCCCCAACATATACAGTTTATGTAGCCATAAGAGATCCGTTCTATTGTTCTACAGGATTTTACACAAATGAGATGGCTTAGTTCAAGCCATTCTGCAACTTGCTTTTTCAGGCAAGAGATTTTGTTCGGAGGATGCTGCGTGTGGATTTATGTGGCTCCATTCCTCTCATGTTAACCACCACGCAGCACTCCATTGAGCAGATGGAAACACTGCCATCTATTCAGCCTTCTCCTAAACACAGACCTTTAAGTGGAAACACAAAGGATTCTTTTTTTTTTTTTTTTTTTTTTTTTTTTTTTTTTTTTTTTGCAGGCAGAGTGGACAGTGAGAGAGAGAGAGACAGAGAGAAAGGTCTTCCTTTGCCCTTGGTTCACCCTCCAATGGCCGCCGCGGTTGGCGCGCTGCGGCCGTTGCACCGCGCTGATCCGATGGCAGGAGCCAGGAGCCAGGTGCTTTTCCTGGTCTCCCATGGGGTGCAGGGCCCAAGCACCTGGGCCATCCTCCACTGCACTCCCTGGCCACAGCAGAGGGCTGGCCTGGAAGAGGGGCAACCGGGACAGAATCCGGAGCCCCTACCGGGACTAGAACCCGGTGTGCCGGCACCGCTAGGCGGAGGATTAGCCTAGTGAGCCGCGGCGCCGGCCGACACAAAGGATTCTTGCTGCATCCTGAACACCCTCTCCCTTCCTTATCCAGAGTGGCATGTGCACTTACAAGGCTACCATTTCTACTTTTCTCGCTCCGGGTGTGGCCATGTCTATACTCTGACCGTTACTGCATAAGCAGGAGCTTCCTACACAAGAAGATTCCCTTAAAAGGGGACAGACGAGACTGTGCCCTCTGCTTCTCCTCCGTTCCCCTCTTCTTGTCGCTTGGAAGGCGGATTCGAGAGCTGAAGCTCCAGAACCATGTGAAACCAGGCGGTGATACCGAGGATGCGCGCTGCCTGCTCAGCGTGGCCGAGCCTGAAGGAGACAACTTGTGATCCAGTGAGACTCTGAATCTGCTCTTCACCTCGGTTCCCGACTCGCAGCCTGAACACCCTTGCAATTGCCTGAGGGACGAAGTCCAGAGGAACACCTTTCACCATCAGCAGCAAGCCCCTTGCAACCATAGCTCAGTTTACACTGAGTAGCTCTCCACTGACCCCAGAGAGCTTGATGAGTAGGAGGGTCCAAACTGGCAGCCTCCTCTGCCATCGGCCTCCAAGGAGGGGAGAGGAGCAGGAACAGAAGTCCATCATGTGGTCCGTGATGTAATCTTTCACCCCTGCCTGTGCAGCAGGACCTCCTTAGAAACCCTAAGGGAGGCCGGCGCCGCGGCTCACTAGGCTAATCCTCCGCCTTGCGGCGCTGGCACACCGGGTTCTAGTCCCAGTCGGGGCGCCGGATTCTGTCCCGGTTGCCCCTCTTCCAGGCCAGCTCTCTGCTGTGGCCAGGGAGTGCAGTGGAGGATGGCCCAAATGCTTGGGCCCTGCACCCCATGGGAGACCAGGAGAAGCACCTGGCTCCTGCCTTTGGATCAGCACAGCGTGCCAGCCGCAGCAGCCATTGGAGGGTGAACCAACGACAAAGGAAGACCTTTCTCTCTGTCTCTCTCACACTGTCCACTCTGCCTATCAAAAAAAAAAAAAAAAAAGAAAGAAAAGAAAGAAACCCTAAGGGAAAGGGTTCCGACAGCCTCTGAGATGACGGATACACTGAGATGCTGGGAACCCATGGGGCAGCAGGAGAGGACCAGCTGCTCGGCGCCCACCCCACTCCTTGCCCTCCACCTCGGGGGCTGTGCTCCCTCCAGTACCTGTCAGACTCAAGCTGAGCACTGGGCCATGCAGCGGGGGTCTGGAGAGATGGAGAACTGGCCGGTGTGAGGGAAAGCGCCATGATGTGGGGAAAGCGCTGGAAGCACAGCTGGGAGGAGGGGCCGGAGCTCCTGCTCATACCCAGCTTCACGGGACCCTGCCGGGCGTCCAGCCGGGCGTCCAGCTTCACCGACCCTGCAGGGCGTCCAGCCGGGCGTCCAGCTTCACCGACCCTGCCAGGCGCCCGGCAGCTCGGGACCCTGATAGGCGTCCAGCTTCACCGGACACTGCAGGGCGTGGGAGGTTTGACCATGCCTGCCTCTCTCCTCTCCTGCTGCTCTTTCTCGGGCTTCTGCATTTTGGGTCTGAGAGGACAGGCGGGACACAGCGTCTGGTTGCTTTGATCTGCCTTTGCCTCATTCCTCATGGGCTTGGGCAGTCTGTCTTTTTCATTTAAAAAAAATCTATCTATTTGAAAGGCAGAATTAGAGGCAGAGACAGAGACAGAGATCTTCCACCTGCTGGTTCACGCCCCTAATGACTGCAGCAGCCAAGGCTGGGCCAAGCTGAAGCCAGGAGCCCAGAACTCCATATGGTCTCCCACATGGGTAGCAGGGGCCCGAGCGCTTGCGCCCTCTCCCACTGTCTTCCCAGGCCTGTCAGCAGGGAGCTGGATGGGAAGCAGAGCAGCCAGGAAGACATCAGCGCTCCCATATGGTCTGCTGGCATCACCAGCCCCGGCTTAGTCTGCGGCACTACCATGCTGGCCCCAGCTTGGACACTTTTTCCATGTATTCATTTGCTGAACAGATTGCCCTATCCACAAATTATCTGTTCATTTTTGGCTATTTTCCTATTGGGTTCTTTTCATGTTTCTTCTAATCAATTTTACTAAGGCATGTTTTCACTTTGTCTTTTGTTGTACAGAGGTTTTTGTTGTTCTAGCCAAATTTATCCATTTTTTCCTTTGAATTTTTAAAAAGTTTCAAGTATCTATGTTTATTTATTCCTTTCTGTTCCTATGATTCTTCATTTGTACCTTTTCTAGCCCCTTTAAAAGTCCATCTCCTAGGGGCCAGCGTTGTGGTGCGGTGGGTTAAGCTGCAGCCTGCAATGCCAGCATCCCATATGGGCACCAGCTTGAATCCCAGCTGCTCCACTTCCAATCCAACTCCCTGCTAATGTGCCTGAAAAAGCAGCAGCTAACGGACCAAGTGCTTGGGCCCTTTCCACCTACACGGGAGACCTGCATGAAGTTCCACACTCCTGACTGCGGCCTGGCCTGGCTCCAGCTATTAGCAAGCGTCTGAGGAAGTGAACAGCAGATGGGCAATCTCTCTATGTATGTCTTCCTTTCTCCCTGCCTTTCAAATAAATAAATACATCTTTTTAAAAGTCCATCTCATTTGCTTTGTTTACTCATTTACTGTGATGAAAAAGATATTTAAAAATGTTTTCTCCTTGGTTTTCAATTTAACCATTTTTGTTGATTTTAGGTTGTTTTCACTGTTAAAACACAAAGGTCATTTTTTTTTGACAGGCAGAGTGGACAGTGAGAGAGAGAGAGACAGAGAGAAAGGTCTCCCTTTTGCCGTTGGTTCACCCTCCAATGGCCGCTGCGGCCGGCACACCGCACTGATCCGAAGGCAGGAGCCAGGCGCTTCTACTGGTCTCCCATGCGGGTGCAGAGCCCAAGCACTTGGGCCATCCTCCACTGCACTCCCGGGCCACAGCAGAGAGCTGGCCTGGAAGAGGGGCAACCGGGACAGAATCCAGCGCCCCGACTGGGACTAGAACCCGGTGTGCCAGCGCCACAAGGCGGAGGATTAGCCTATTGAGCCGCGGCGCCGGCCCACAAAGGTCATTTTTTTTATAAATATTTTTATTTATTTATTTGAAAGGCAGAGTTACAGACAAAGAGAAGGAGAGACAGAGAAAAAGGTCTTCTCTTTGCTTGTTCACTCCCCAAATGGCCACAATGGCCAGAGCTGGGCTGATCCAAAGCCGGGAACCAGGGTCTCCCATGTAGGTGTAGGGGCCCAAGCACTTGGGCCATCCTCCACTACTCTCCCAATCCATAAGTGGAGAGCTAGATTGGAAGAGAAGCAGCTGGGACACAAACCAGCGCTCACATGGGATGCTGGCACTGCAGGCAGAGGCTTAGCCAACAATGCCATAGCACCAGCACCCCCCCAAAAGTCATTTTTTCAAATATAATTTTAAAATTCCAGTGCCATAGTTCATTGCACTTGTCCACGTATTTTGTGGTTTTTATGCTGTCCCTTGTTCTCATCTTTTACACCTTTGTTCTTTGTTGACTCTATCATGAGCATCCATCAGTAGTATACCCCCATGGGTGGCACATATAATAATGTCTCTATTTTGTCTTTACAACTGCTGGACAGTTTAGCTGGATATAGAACCCCAGAAAGACTGTACAGAAAGCTCTCTGCACTGTACATGTCACATTTTATAATCACAGATGGTTTGATGACTGTGTGTCTCCCACCGGAATGACTTTTGCTTGTGTGTTCCCTGTGTAGCCACCCTAGAACAATGCCAGGCACTGGTAGGCCTTGAATAAACAGATACTGAATGAGTGAGTGTGTGAACGAGTGAATCCTTCACAAGGCTCTGTGTCCTCGAGGGCCAGGTGGGCATCTTCCCGCACGGGGCTGAGCTGCAGGGTCCTGCCCAGTGCCCAGGAGGAACCAAACTTCAGAGCAGGAACACAAAAATGCAGCCGATGTCCAAAACAAAACAGGGAGTGCTATTCTGAGACATGAGTGCCTTTTGAAGAAGCCAACTTCGATTCTCTAGCTTCACATTTTCTCCCCTGGCGCTGGCTGCGATGGAGCTGGGAGATTGTACGGAAGCAGAGCCTCCTGTTGAAGCGATCCACATTCTGCACAAACTTTCGAAGACCCGCTCACGGGGCCGATTTCGGTCGAGTCGTCATCCTTAAGTGGCGTGTGATAGGTCATTGCTGGAGGCGCCTTTAAGGGAGAGGGTGTCACAGCGTTCAGGGGCAGGCTGCAGCAGAGGCAGAGCCACGGAGGAAATACTCAGCAGTCACGGCTGTGGGCGCAGGCAGGGGCAGCCAGCTGGTGCCCCCGCGAGAGGAAGTGCATTAAGGTTGTGCAGGAAGGCCCATTGTACAGAAAGAGTTAGCCCCCGGAGAGCACTAATGTGCTTCGATTTGGTCATTTATAAAATGGCAGGAACTATTAGGACTTGGGAAAGATGACTGGTCTTTACCGGTTGGAGGACACAGGGGTCACCCATATGTTGACAAAGTGAAAGGGACGTTCAGAAAGGCCTCGGTCCACTTGGCCACCCTAAAGCAGCCCATCATGTCTGGGTGGGCTGCTGTGTGTCCTCAGCCCCCATCTGTGTCAAAACAGCAATGCTATTCTGTCCCCTTCCAAGAGCCCCTGGTAGCCTGTGAGGGAAATTCTCAGACACCATTTGTCAGCAGGTGGAGCGGCTGTCATCACGCCCAATGCCACAAAGTTCGCTGACAGTGAAGTTGGAGAGGGACCACACCCTGGAGGGAAATGGGTTTTAATGCAGTCGAAGCAGGAGTGGGCATGTGACCTAGCAGCCAAGAAACCCACATCCATGTTGGAGACACAGGGATCCGTGCCCCGCTCCAGCTCCTTATCCCAGCTTCCTGTTTAAGGCACAGCCATGGGGGGAGGCAATGCTGTTGGCTCAAGTAACTGAGTCCCTGCCACCCACGTAGGAAGCCTGGATCGAGCTCCTGGCTTCTGGCTTCAACCTGGACAAGCCCCAGAGGTTGTGGCGCATTTGGGGAGCGAACCAGCAGAGCGAAAGCTCTGCGTGTCTGTCTCTGTCTCTGTCTCTGTCTCTGTCTCTGTCTCTGCCTCTTAAAAGAAAGCAATTGCCAGATTCCAAAGCAAATGCACGCGAAGGAGTTTAAAACCTTGGTTTCCTTGGCTCCTGCAAAACAGGACTTTTCCCAGATTGCATCTCCTTCAGCCATGACATCCGCTTGGGAACGTGGAAGGATCAACAAAGAGAAACCTGCCTTCCAAATATTGGCTCAGGAGCTGGCAGAACGCAGTTGCTGGAGGAAAAGAACAAATTCGGAATCAGAAAAGTAAATTATTTTCTGAGGCATCAAAGCGGGCTTTCCAAACAAAAGCAAGTGCTGTTTCTTTGTTCGGAGGAAATAAAGCCATTACGGAGCACACTTTAATGTCAATACAGGACAGAGACGCCTTTGCTGCCTGGCGTGTGCCTGGGCCTCTGGTCTGCGGCCACTCTTCAGACACGCCCAGCTGCTGTGTCCTCAGGAAAGGGACTTGCCAAGTGGCTCCGTGCATCTTTCCAGTAAAGATGATCAACAACAATAATAATAAGGTAATAAACTGGCCTTCCAGCTTGGCAAAACTTGAAACCATATGTTCTGAGAGTTGCTTCATTCACTGCTAATTAAGTTTTTTTTTTTGCCCCCACGAAATGAGACTTTTTGGGACCAACCAGCTTTAGGCATGTGAGCATCTCGACGGGGCCTGCTCTACGCTTTTGAGGATCTGATCTTGGCCAGCTTTGAAGTTCAGCGCCCTGTTTGGGATCTGAAGCTTGTTAATAAAATAAAACAGGAGTGCACACTTGGAGTCCTCCCACAGCCAGCAGGGAGGGTGACGGATGACTCCCTAACTCCAATAAAAAGAAAAAACAGGACGGCGTCCAAGTGACACTGACACTACTGAGCCACACATATGTCTTCCTGCCCTGGCCACCCAAGGGCCTCGTCGTGGGGACATCAGGGTCTGCTCCCCAAGGCCCAGCCCAGATGGCCGTCAAGCACGTCCGCAGCAAAAGTCAGCAAGCATTTGGAGCCACGCACAGCTTGCTTGTCTCGCGTTCGTGCAGCCTCGCGAAGCGCAGATGCTCTCCCTTCAATCTTGTTGATGCTCTGCCGTGGTCACACTCAGTGTCATTGGGCTGCAGAAAACCCCTCCAGGAACAACCCTGCGAGAGAAACAGCGCGTGCGGGCGCCGACTGACTCGGGGTAGCTCCCAGCCTCTCTGCGTAGCTAAGCACAGTTAATTTATCTGAACGAAATGGGTTATGAGAGTGGCGGTGAACATATAAATACCTCTTTTTTTTTTTTTTTTTTTTTTTTTTTGGATGCTAACTCTATCGAATCTAATCATCTGGCTCTTCAAGGTTGAGTTTATGGCTGTGCGTAATGTGCTTCGATATTCACTTCCCAGGCGGGATGTGCAGAGCGTCCCAGAGCAGCGCGTCTTACAGTCTAAAAGTTCAGCATGGGTTCCAGCCCGGGATCCGCCGTTCCTAGCTGTGGGACTCTGGGCAATTCACCACATGGATAAAAAGGAGAGAATCCAAGTACGCACATGATAAGCTATGGTGAAGATCGGTGCAGGGCACACAGAGTAAATACGCAGGCATCCACTCTGAAACATGAAGGATAAACAAAGAGATGGCCGGTGCCGCGGCTCACTAGGCTAATCCTCCACCTGCGGCGCAAGCACACCAGGTTCTAGTCCCAGTCGGGGCACCGGATTCTGTCACGGTTGCCCCTCTTCCAGGCCAGCTCTCTGCTGTGGCCAGGGAGTGCAGTGGAGGATGGCCCAAGTGCTTGGGCCCTGCACCCCATGGGAGACCAGGAGAAGCACCTGGCTCCTGCCATCGGATCAGCGCGGTGCGCCGGCCGCAGCATGCCAGCCACGGCAGCCATTGGAGGGTGAACCAGCGGCAAAGGAAGACCTTTCTCTCTGTCTCTCTCTCTCACTGTCCACTCTGCCTGTCAAAAAAAAAAAAAAAGAGGGAGAGAGAGAGAGAGGCCTGCCTTCCAAACACTGGCTCATTTTATGCCCTTGTGGCAGAGCCTCCTACCCAAACAGGCCGTGCCTTACCCACACGGCTCACACCCTTGTGGTGCTGGGGTGCAAAGCCAGGCTCTGGAGAAAGGCCCAGCCCCAGAGGAAGGGCACGTGGAGATGGGCTTGGCAGGAAAAGGAAGTTCCCGACTCCGAAAGCGTCACTGTAGGGCCGGGGACTGGTTAGGTCTCTTCCCATGTGTGATTTTCAGCGAGTTTCATTTTTTCTAAAGCTCAGGGGAAGTGGAATTAGAAGATGTGTATTTGGGTGCGAAAGCATTTTGAAGTCCATGCTGAGTTTGTTTCAAAACACTCATTTTCCATGAACCTTTTGAAGACCCCTTGCATGCAAGGATCTCATTTTTTTTTTTTTTTTGGGTGCCAAAATAAAGTTACCTTTTAACTCTCCTGTCCTTGAACTTTTAAAGTGCCCCTGATGTGGTACCCATAACAAAACTATAGGACAGGTAAAATTATGATCTTTACTTCATTTGAGAGTATCCTGAAAGTCTGTGCATAAAGAATTGAAAGGTAGGTTTATTCTGCTCCTAAAATCTCTGGAATCCATGCATTTATCAAAGAGGCTTAGGGAGACTAATTTTTCCAAAATTCAAGCGATCTACCTGCCTACAGGACAGACCCGAGAGATTGTCCACGATGTGATCTTCCGTCTGCCCAGCGGCCTCCTGCCGCCTGTCCCCTGCCTGTACCTCAATGTAGCCCAGATGAAGCCGGGGCATCCAGCCTCCAACAGCCAACAGTACAAGCAGCCAAGACCCAAGCCCTGAACTCCAGCGAGCGTCGGGGCTGACAACTGTGTGAAGGCCTTCCCCGGGGCCGGACTGTTCCAAAAACCTGCCTTGCATGCCTCGCTCCTCGAGCCCCCCCTCCTGGGAGCTGTTCATCTCACTCCCTCCCGTCCCCTCCTTACCTGGTCTGCCCCACCCTGGGGTCCCCGGCCGCTCCCTGCAGCCCACCTCCCCTCCTTGCACGAATGCAGAGACGCGGCAGCCCTGGCCTCTGCCCTCACCTCTTGGACCGGAGTGAACCTGGTGTGGCAGAGGTCAGCAGAGAGGGCCGTCGGAAGGCTGTAGATGTGGAGGTAAGCAGGTTTTACATCACCCCCATTGCACTACAGCAAAGCTGGAACGGTTGCAAGTGTCTTGCACGGGTGACGGGGTTCCTGCACAGGTGACACGGCTCCTGCAGAGGCTACCTCGAGCCCCCCCTCCACGCCTTTCTCTTGCTGCCCTCTGTCCGCCTTACCCCGCCTCACTCCTCCCCCTGCCTAAGCCCTCCCCAGGCACTGCGAGCCAGCCCCCCCTGATTGTAAGACCCCTTCTCCTGGTGCGGGTCAGGTGTCCCTTCTGGGGGCGCGCAGGCTCCCAGGCTAGTGCCCTACCTGCTGTCCTGACCGTGTGGAACTGCTGTGATGATTTCTGGCTCCACCCCCACCATACTGCAAGTCTCTCAGGGCTCATGCACACTCTGCCGCCAACTGCTTCTCTGGGCTTGTTTCACAGTGGCTTACACAAATCCGAATTTCTTCTTCTCAGTAACAAACACTCGAGAGGCGACCGGCACTGGCACGGACGCAGCACGCCTCAGAGGAGGCGGGGCCCCGCTCCATGTCCTGGTCTTTCTCTCAGTCCCAGACAGAGGGCTCCTGGACACTTGGCCAAGCCTCTGCACTCAGGGAGGCAGGCGCGGGGGCAGGTGGTGGACGCAGCTGTGAGCGGACTTCCCAGGAGCACAGGCCTTGCCCATTACCAGCCTGCCCTAGGGGGCGCTGGCCGCTCCCCGGTCTAATGCATGCCCCAAGATGTGCATGTAACAGCGCGGTGACTCGGTTTTGCTTTTCTTCCTTTTTTATTACTGGGGTGAACTCATACAACATAAAACTCCCCATTTTCAAGTGCTGTTTGGTGGCATTTAGTCCTTTTGCAAAGCCAGCCCCACCTCTGTCCAGTTGCCAAGCATTCTCATCTCCCCAGAGGGAGACCCCTCACCCTGCAGCAGCTGCTCCTCGGTGCCCCAGCAACCACCAGTCTGGCCCTGTCTCTGTGCTCCTGCCTGTCCCAGACCTCTCTCATGCCGGAGTGCGGCCTGGTGTGCGCCTGCTTCATGTGCCGAGAGTGTTCCCAGGGTTTCCTCCTTGTAATGTGCTTCACTTCTTCTCATGGGTGAGTAATATTCCATTCCGCTTCTCCATTCAGCACTTGGTAGGCTTTCAGGGACTGTTTGTATTGTGATTTGAACCCAGGCACCCTGGCTTCCGGTCCCCCCGGCAGAACACACAGGAGGTGCAGGGAGGGGAGCCCTTCGCTGGAGGATGCTCGTGGCCACATAATCCTTGCCCGTGTACGGTGAGCCCACGAAGGCTGCCTCGAAGGAGCGGAGCTCCCGCCTGCGGTGATCCAAGTGAACCCGGGCCTGTCTGGCCACAGGTCTGCCTTGGCCAGAGCCCAGCCAGACGCATTCCTCAGCAAGGTGTCATTTTATGTCTTTCTTATTGGTAATCATGCAGGATTCATGACCAGTGGACTCTTTCTTCTTGCCAGAGGCTGATAAATTGGCCAGACGCAAGAACCATTCTTCAATAATTAAAGCGTTTATGACTCGCAGGAGGAAGCAGATTTGGGCACACCCCCTGGGGGCCTCGACAAGGCTTCCCCCAGCTGATGTCCTCATCTTCCATCAGCTGGGTGACTGCCTACCCTCTTCTTGGCCTCCAGGGACCTCGGCTCGCCATCCAAATGGCTACTCTCAGCTGAGGTTGGGCACTTTCAGAAATCCCCTGGGAGACTGAGTAGCAGCCAAAGGGCCCAGCGAAACAACAGTGGCCCCCAGTGGGCTCAGCACCCAGGAGGCACCCTCTGGGCCCCTTTCAGTTTCCCACTCCTGAGGGGGCTCCTGGGCTGCCCCAGAGCAGGTAGGAAACCCTGCTGCACTGCCACCTGTCTCCCGGAGAGACCATGTGCCTAGGAAAGGGCTGGGGTAGAAGTGCCCAGCCATTGGCTCACGGCAGGTGGAGGGAGGAGCTGAGCGATGTCACTCAAAGGCCCAGGGTGGGACAAGCAGAGCCCAGGCCTGCTGCCCCTCCCGGGAACACGGAGTGAACTTGGAACTCTCAGAGCAGCAGGCATAAAGGCTCTGGCTTCTGAGTCTAAAAGACCTGGCTTTGGTCCAGGCTCTGCCACTGGCTGGTTGGGCGACCCCAGGTGAGTCGCCTGACCTCTCCGAGCCCCAGTTCCATCATGCATGAGCTCAGGTGACTTCCACCTGCCAAGGGCTACGAGGGTAATCCGTGTGCAGCACAGTGCCGGGCCCCCGCTGAGAGCTCACTGCAACGCAGCGAGGCTGTTGATGGAACCTGGGCCTCGTCCATCCCATTTGCTCCTGGGGACCCAGGCGGAGCTGCCAGGACCCCTGCAGGCCCACCTGCCCCCTTACACCACCAGTCCAGCACTTTGCATTCAAGGTCTTAGCGACACTGACCGGGGCCAGGACGTTTTTCCTAGAGGGCCCTCTTCGCCAGGACAGGCTGAGGATTATAAAGCGTGCTCCGAGTTTCAAGGTCAAACCTAGTACTTCCTATGAAAGTAAAAGATAGCAGTACATTAGGTTGTCAAGTTAATACAGTGTGATGGAGCAACTCCAGGCTGCAGATCCTGGAAGACTGTAAAAGTCTAATAGATTTAGGGAAACGGTACCTCGGGGAGCAGATTAGACAGCGCTCATCAATGGATCAAAACTGCCTTGGAGGCTCCTTGCTCAGGCAAGAGCAGAGCCTTGCTAAATGACTGCCTCCCTCCACGACCTGCAGACAAACCTCACTTCACACGGGATGCTCACGGACGGGGCGCTGATTCGGAGGGGAGTCTGCACCTCACTTGGCCCCGAATGAGAGAGGATAGCCCTGAAAAGCCAGATTCCGTTTTCTTTTGTAGATGTGACATAAACCGTCCTAATTCCCTTAGCTCCATCTGCTGATTTTGGATAAATTCAGACACATTTAGCTTTGTTTCCCTCTTGGTGAAATGCTTTTAATTATGTCAAGGCATGTTCTTGATGCATTTATGCTTTAATCCAGTATAAAATTGGCAGAGGGTAAGGTCTGTGCATATGCTCCCACGAAGCCATCGTTTCAATGAGCTTTTATCCCAGGAAGAAATACCATTCGACAACAGACACGTTAACCAGAAAAGCGTAGCTGGACCACACAGACTTTTGAAGAGTTACCAGGTGCAGTCATCAATTTGCTTCCCTCGTTGTGGACACCCCAGCAGTCACGCAGGCTCCATCTCTCTCCAAGCAGCCGCCAAGAAGCGATGGCTCTGCTGAACCGAGGTCTGATGAGAGATGGCACTGTTGACAGGTGTCCCCCGCCACCCCACCCCCCACGTTTCATGCATCTTTCCGTTAGCTGGGATTTAATCTTTTCCATGGGGAGGACTGTTCAAATTGAGTAATTTAAATACCCTCCGTGACTGGGCCATGCATCATTCCAGCCCTGGGGGACCCGACTGCCGGCAGCAGCATCCATTACACAAGTCCTGACTCCCCAGGCTCAGGGACCAGATGCTATGGATGGGAAGGAAGCCTCATCATGGGGCTGGGTGTGTCTGTCTGCACCACCCAGGAGCTGACACGCTCTGTGTCACAAGGCAGAACACACCCTTGTGTTGGAAGTGTCTTCCTCAGGTGGTGATGCCAAGAGGTGGTGGGACCTTTCAGAGGTGGGAAGGTTGTTACCACCCTCCTTCTCTCTCTCTGACTTCCTGTCTCTCCCAGGGATTTCTCTGTCTCACAGGTACTCCCCTATCATGCCATCCACTGAGGTGTGATGCAGCCAAGGGCACCCTCACTGGAGACTGAATTGACGAGCCACCTGATCTTGGACTTCCAGCCCCCAAAACTGAGAGCTAAGCAACCTCTCTTCTTTAGAAAGCACCCAGCCTTGGGTATTTTGTTATAGCAATGGCAAATGGACTAATACAGTGAAGAGGATTATTTCTGGAAAATCAGGCATTCCAGTCATTGCCGCCTAACAGAGTACCCTCAAACTTAACAACCTTATACAGCAACTTTTACTCTGTGTTGTGGGGGCTGGTGTTTAGGCAGGGCTCAGCTGAGTGATTCCTCTGCCGGCATGGTCATACAGTGTTTCTCAGCTCACAGATGAACGGAGCTGGGGGGTCTAAGAAGTCTTCTCCAGAAGTCTGGGGCTTTGGTGGGTGCAGCTGGAAGGTGAGGACTAGTGACCAGAGCGTCTACATGTGGCGCCTAAAACGTGTTCACAAACAACTTGGATTCTGTCGTGGTGGCTCAGAGCTGCCAGAGAGAGTGCTCTGTGAAACCTAGGCAGACGCTGCAAGGCTTCTGACCCCGCTTCACAAGAGATGCACAGCATTCCCCCCATGAGTTATTAGCCAAAGCAGTCATAGACCAGCCCAGGTTAGCAGGCAAAATGGCATAGACCCTCATCCCTTGGTAACAGAACTAGCAAAGACTGTGCAGTTTTTAACCCACCATAGCAATCAAGAACATCGCAAGATGGTTGTTGTCACCATGGAGGGCTGAACGTTAATATTTGAGGCACGTTGTTAAACTGTAGTATAGAGAAAGGTTAGCAGATGCACCCATGACACTCAACCAAGAGCAAGCTGAGATGGTTCCTAGACTTTCTGCAAAATAAGCTTGAAGCATCCTTGTTCCACATACTTCATTTTTAAGAATAACTAAATCTTGTTCATTTTGCTTCCTAAATAATGGGTAGGTTTCCATTTGCTTCTGTCACCAACAATTCTATTATCACCACCACCTCCACCATCACCACCACCATCACCACCACCTCCACCATCACCATCACCTCCACCTCCACCTCCACCATCACCTCCACCATCACCATCACCATCACCTCCACCATCACCTCCACCATCACCTCCAACTCCACCACACCATCACCTCCACCATCACATCACCACCACCACCACCTCCACCATCACCATCACCTCCACCATCACTACCACCTCCACCATCACCATCACCTCCACCTCCACCATCACCACCACCTCCACCATCACCACCACCTCCACCATCACCATCACCTCCACCATCACCACCACCTCCACCATCACCATCACCTCCACCATCACCATCACCTCCACCTCCACCATCACCATCACCATCACCATCACCTCCACTGTCACCATCACCACCACCATCACCACCACCTCCACCATCACCATCACATCACCTCCACCATCACATCACCTCCACCATCACCATCACCTCCACCATCACCATCACCTCCACCTCCACCATCACCATCACCTCCACCTCCATCATCACCATCATCTCCACCATCACCATCACCTCCACCATCACCATCACCTCCACCTCCACCATCACCACCACCTCCACCATCACCATCACCATCACCATCACCTCCACCATCACCATCACCTCCACCTCCACCATCACCACCACCTCCACCATCACTTCCACCTCCACCATCACCATCACCACCACCTCCACCATCACCATCACCATCACCTCCACCATCACCACCACCTCCACCATCACCATCACCATCACCTCCACCATCACATCACCATCACCTCCACCATCAGCATCACCATCACCTCCACCATCACCTCCACCTCCACCATCACCATCACCTCCACCATCACATCACCATCACCTCCACCTCCACCATCACCATCACCATCACCTCCACCATCACCTCCACCTCCACCATCACCATCACCTCCACCATCACATCACCATCACCTCCACCTCCACCTCCACCATCACCATCACCATCACCTCCACTGTCACCATCACCACCACCATCACCACCACCTCCACCGTCACCACCAACTCAACCATCACATCACCTCCACCATCACATCACCATCACCATCACCTCCACCTCCACCATCACCATCACCATCACCTCCACTGTCACCATCACCACCACCATCACCACCACCTCCACCATCACCTCCACCATCACCATCACCTCCACCATCACCACCACCTCCACCATCACATCACCATCACCATCACCACCACCACCACCATCACATCACCATCACCATCACCACCACCTCCACCATCACCATCACCATCACCTCCACCTCCATCATCACCATCACCTCTACCATCACCACCACCTCCACCATCACCACCACCTCCACCATCACCATCACCATCACCTCCACCATCACCATCACCTCCACCTCCACCATCACCACCACCTCCACCATCACATCACCATCACCATCACCACCACCACCATCACATCACCATCAACATCACCACCACCTCCACCATCACATCACCATCACCTCCACCATCACATGACCATCACCATCACGTCACCATCACCTCCACCATCATATCACCATCACATCACCATCACCATCACATCACCATCACCTCCACCATCACATCACCATCACCACCACCTCCACCATCACATCACCATCACCATCACCATCACCACCACCTCCATCATCACCATCACCATCACCTCCACCATCACCTCCACCTCCACCATCACCATCACCTCCACCATCACATCACCATCACCATCACCTCCACCATCACATCACCATGACCATCACCATCACCTCCACTGTCACCATCACCACCACCACCACCACCATCACCTCCACCATCACCATCATCACCACCTCCACCATCACCATCACCTCCACCATCACATGACCATCACCATCACCATCACATCACCATCACCATCACCGCCACCTCCATCATCACCATCACCATCACCTCCACGATCACATCACCATCACATCACCATCACCTCCACCATCATATCACCATCACATCACCATCACCTCCACCATCACATCACCATCACCACCATCACCTCCACCTCCACCATCACCATCACCTCCACCATCACATCACCATCACCATCACCTCCACCTCCACCATCACCATCACCTCCACCATCACCATCACCTCCACCATCACACCACCTCCACCATCACCATCACCTCCACCATCACCACCACCTCCACCATCACCTCCACCTCCACCATCACCTCCACCTCCACCATTACCATCACCTCCACCATCACCATCACATCACCATCATCTCCACCATCATATCACCATCACATCACCATCACCTCCACCATCACATCACCATCACCACCACCTCCATCATCACATCACCATCACCTCCACCATCACATCACCATCACCACCACCTCCACCATCACATCACCATCACCTCCACCATCACATCACCATCACCATCACCACCACCTCCATCATCACCATCACCATCACCTCCACGATCACATCACCATCATCTCCACCATCATATCACCATCACATCACCATCACCTCCACCATCACATCACCATCACCACCACCTCCACTATCACATCACCATCACCACCACCACCACCATCACCTCCACCATCACCATCACCACCACCTCCATCATCACCATCACCATCACCTCCACCATCACATCACCATCACCATCACCTCCATCATCACCATCACCTCCACCATCACATCACCATCACCATCACCACCACCTCCACCATCACCATCACCATCACCACCACCTCCATCATCACCATCACCATCACCTCCACCTCCACCATCACCATCACCATCACCTCCACCATCACATCACCATCACCATCACCATCACCTCCACCTCCACCATCACCATCACCTCCACCATCACACCACCTCCACCATCACATCACCATTACCACCACCACCTCCACCATCACCATCACCACCACCACCACCTCCACCACCACCATCAGCACATTAGTCCAAGCTACCTCCATTCACCCAAAGTAGCCTCCTGATGGTTCTAGCTGCACCTGCGCTGACCCCTTCCAGTCCAGTTGCTCCACTTCAGGTGGAATCATCACTCCAAAGGCCAACCAGTCCAACCACTTAGAACCGTTCGATGGCTTCCCCATGCTCTTAAAATGAAAGCCAAGCCCATTGTAATGGCACGGGGGGCCCAACCTTCCTTTCTGGCCCATTTCAGGTTCTCATTTCTTTCCTTTAATCCATCCCAATCCTTTCGGGTTTTTCTTCTTGTCACATTTCCTTGACCCCCAGGCTGAGCCCCCGCCCCACCAGAAGGACTTTTCTTCTCTCTCGGACTAGAAAACTCTTTTCTCCACTCATGTCATGAAGCTGAACAAAGCACCCTCATTTATTTTGTTGTTCATGTGTGCATGTTCAGCTTTGCTGTGTGACTATTTGGTCGCTAGGAATTCTCCACTCCACACAGTGAGCTCCGCGGCTCAGGGAAGTTGCCAACAGTGGCCCCAGAGCCTGGGGAATAGGAAATAGTCGCCCTGAGGAGTTACTCATTTAGCATTTCTTGAATGGAGGAAGGAATAATCATTAGGTCCACCATGAAGAGTTTTGATTACGAAGTAGTGACCCTACACTTCATTTCAGCCTATGTCTCAATCCCAGTCTGATCTCAGGCTTGTTTCCTGAAAACTTCATTGGCAGTTTGGTGGTATGTTAATACTCGGCTGGTTTAACAATGGAACATGTTATTTAAAATCATGATGCACTAGGAAAAACAACTCATGAGAAAAGACTGTTTGTATCAGCTGAGAAACTGATGAATGTTTCCATGATTCTTTTGTACTTGTTGATTACAAAGATTAAGGAACAACTCATTCATAGAGTTTTTCTGTCCTCAGAAATCTGATAAACAAATAAAGTAATACAAGTGAAAATGAAGTTAGCTTTACTCCCTGTACTGATGCCATCATTTCTCTGCCTTCCTGGGAGAGAGATACCACCATAAATTTGCTGTAAATTCATTAAATTCTTGGTTTTATATTTTTCTACATGTATGTACAATCATAAATAATGTATGGAATTATTTTATGTATTTTAAAATTTTTGCACAAATAGCATCATATTTTTCATATTATTCTAAAACTTGCTTTATAAGAGCTATTCATTTTGATAAATAAGGATCTAGACTATTTTAAATTTTTATTTATTTATTCATTTAAGAGGCAGAGAAAAACAGCTCCTATCCACTGGCTCCTCCCAAATGTCTGCAATGGCAGCGGCTGAGCTAGGCCAAATCTGGAAGCCAGGAACTCAATCCAGGCCTCCCACATGGGTGCTAGGATTGGCCAAGCTGGGCCATGGTGGCCATTTGGGGAGTGAACCAGTGGATGGAAGACCGCCCCCGCCCTCGTAATTCTGCCTCTCAAATAAATAAATAAATCTAAGAAAGAAAGAAAGAAAGAAAGAAAGAAAGAAGAGGAGAGGAGAGGAGAGGAGAGGAGAGGAGAGGAGAGGAGAGGAGAGGAGAGGAGCCGGTGCTGTGGCATAGCTGGTAAAGCCGCTCTCTGCAGTGCTAGCATCCCATATGGGCACTGGTTCAAGACCCAGCGGCTCCACTTCTGATCCAGCTCTCTGATATGGCCTGGGAAAGCAGTAGAAGATGGCCCAAGTGTTTGGGCCCCTGCATTGGCATGGGAGACCTGGAAGAAGCTCCTGGCTTCAGATCAGCACAGCTCCAGCCATTGTAGCCATCTGGGTAGTGAACCAGCAGATGGAAGACCTCTCTCTCTCTCCTCTCTCTGTGTAACTCTGACTTTCAAATAAATAAATAAATAAATCTTTTAAAAAAAAAAAGGAAAAGAAGAAGGAAAAGAAACAGACAGAACATTTACCAAGGAAGAAAATACCCTGGACCACCCAATGCATTGAAAAGAACTGAAATCAGGCATCATTGGTTCTCTGATCACAATGGAATCAAACTGGAAATCAATAACAGAAAGTCATAGAAAAATCTATAAGCACTTAAAAATTAAGCAATATATTTGTAAATGATCCGTGGGTCAAAGAGGAAGATTTAAAAATACACTGAACCAATAAAACTTACAATACATCAAAATGTATTGAGCACACCTAAAGCAGGTCTGAGAGGGAAATTTATAGCATTAAAGACTTACTTCAGCAAAGAAAGTCTCATGTGAGTAATCTCAGTTCCTACCCCAAGAACCTGAAAAAAGAAGAACAAAGGGAACTCAAAGCAATGGAAGGAAGGAAATAGTAAAGACAAAGGCAGAGATAAATAAAATTGAATAATGAAATACAAGAGAAAACGATCAATGAGACGAAAAGCTGCTTCTTTGAAAAGATCAATAAAATTGACAAACCTGTAGCCAGCACGAAAGGAAAAGTCAGAAGACATAAATCCTTAACATCAGGGATGAACTAGAAGGTACCACTACAGACCCTGTAGAACTCCAAAGGATAATAGAAATACCGCAAGCAGCTCCACACCCTAAATTTGGCCATACCTTGAAAAGAATAAACTACAGCATGAGATAAATAATTAGGGCAACCTTAAAACTGCTAATATTATTGATTTTTTCATTTAAGAACTCTCAGAAACAAAACTAGGGGCCCCAGACAGTTTCACCAGAGTCACACAAACTTTGAAAGAGTTGACATCAATTGTACCAAATTTTCTGTAAAAACAGAAGAGGAAGGAAAGCTTCTCAAAATGTTTTATGAATCCAGTATTACCATGTCACCAAAATCAGACACAATAGTGCAGAAAGAAAGCTACAGATCAGTGTCTCTCATGAATAAAGATACAAAGCCCTTCACAAAATAGAATTCAGCAGTGTAAGAAAAAGAAGTGTGTGCCATGATTAAATGGTTTATTCCAGGTAGGGATGCAAGACTAGTACACTATCCAAAAACCCACCATTACAATTCACTGTGTTAACAGACTAAAAAGACAAATCACATGATCACGTCAACAGAAACAGCCTGTGACCAAAGCAACACCAGTTCATGCTAAAACCTCCAACCAGAGGGCAGCATCCTCAACCCGATCAAGATCGTCTACAGAAACCTTACAGTTAACATTTTAGTTAGCAAACGAAGATTGAATGCATCCCCTAAGACCGGGAACAAAGCAAGAATGCTTGCTCTCACCACTGCTACTCAGCATACTGGTGCATGTTCTAAGGAAAAAGAAAAAAATGTAGATAAAGAAGATAGAAAAGACATACTTGTCTATGTAGAAAACGCCAAGGAATTTACAAAAACCAATGCTCTGAACTAATTAGAACAGATAACAGTTTAGCAAGATCTTGAGATAAGAAATTAACATGCAGAGCACTCTGACATTAGAATTACAGTATTACTTAAAACTTCCCCCCAAAAAATATGTTCTTGGGTTTATAGGCCGCAAAAACGTAAAACACTGATGAAAGAAAATGAAAGAAGATACAAATAAAGAGACATACCATGTTCATGGATTTGAAGACCTACATAGTAAATATGTTAATTCTCCTCAAACTGATATACTCATATAGGCTTAAACACAATTAAACTCATCAAAATCCTGGCAAATTTTCAAATAAATAGATTGGATTGTTTTAAAGTTAATTTGAGGTTGAAAGGAATGAGTTCACCTAAAAACAATTTTTTTAAAAAGAGAAATAAATTTGGGGAAATCACTTTATCCAATCTTAAGATTTTATAGTGGGGCTGCCACTGTGGCAGAGTGGGTAAAGCCACCATCTGCAGCTCCAGTATCCCATATGGGCACCAGTTTGAGTTCCAGCTGCCCAACTTCTGATCCATATCCTTGCTAATGCACCTTGGAAAGCAACAGAAGATGTCCCAAGTCCTTGGGCCCCTGCACCCGTGTGGGAGACGTGGAAAAAGCTCCTGGCTTTGGATCAGCTCTGCTCTGGCCCTTGCAGATCTCTCTGTTTCTCCATCTCTCTCTCTCTCTCTCTCTCTCTCTCTATCTCTCTAATTCTGCCTTTCAAATAAATAAATACATCTTTTAAAAACCTCTATAGTTACAGTAATCAAGATGTGTGGAACAGTGGCTGGTGTTGTGACACAGTGGGTTAAGCTGCTGCTTTCAACATTGGCATCCCATATCAGAGTGCCAGTTCAAGTCCTGGCTGCTCTGCTTCTGATTCAGCTCCCTGCTAGTGCACCTGGGAAAGAAGCAGAGGATGGGCCCTGCCACCCACATGGGAGACCCAGATGGAGCTCCTGGCTCCTGACTTCAGCCTGTCCTAGCCTTGACTATTGCAGCCATTTGGGGAGTGAACCAGTGCATGGAAGACTTCTCTCTCTCTCTCCCTCTCCCTCTCTCTCTCTCTCCCTCTCCCTCTCCCTCTCCCTCTCCCTCTCCCTCTCCCTGTCACTCTGCCTTTCAAATAAATTTTTTTTAAGATATGTGGTTTGGCAGAAGGATCGACCAATAGGAGACAAGAGAGAAGGCAGGTTGATCCACATATCATTTGTCCCAGTAGTTGGGTCATTTTTGTTTGACCTCTTTCTAGAGACCATGTACACTTCATATAACTAAAGATAGTTTGGTTTAGGCCTGGTGTTTCATGGTTTGTGTTTAGTTTACTCCTAGTTCTATAGGAGTCATCAGTGTGACGCGGTGAACAAACTCTTGCTGACCAGAAGACTACTCAACAATACACAGAAGTGAGATACTGACATACGCCGTGCTGCTGTGTGCCGCAGAAAGAGTGACCCTCACATGTCCGGTGTGTGAAAGATTGCTGCAGGGTCATTTTTTTTTAAAGATTTATTTATTTGAAAGACGAGAGTTACAGAAAGAGAGAGAGGTATTCTATCCGCTGGCTCACTCCCCAAATGATTACAAGAGCCAGAGCTGAGCTGATCCGAAGCCAGGAGCCAGGAGCTTCTTCTAGGTCTCCCACATGGGTGCAGGGGCCCAAGGACTTTAGCCATCTTCTGCTGCTTTCCCAGGCCACAGCAGAGAGCTGGATTGGAAGAGGAGCAGCCGGGACTGGAACCGGCGCCCATATGGGATGCCTGCACTGCAGGCTGGAGCTTTAACCCACTGTGCCACAGCACCAGCCCCTGGAGGGTTCATTCTGTATAATTCCGTTCTTATGAAATTACAGAACAAGCAGAAAGAATCAGTACAGTTGTTCCCTCTAAAAGGTTACAGAGGCAAGCATCTGGCAGGAGCATAAGAGAAGTTTGGGAAGTTAGAGTATTTTTCTAAATTTTGATAGGCGTTTGAAGTGTGCATTTGTCAAAGCTTAGGCAATGTACACTTAAGATTTATGTGCTTCATTGCATATGAACTTTATCTCCAAATTAGAAAAAGCAGAACTCTTGACAATGCTACGCTTGTTGGGGTAATGGCAAGTGTGTGTGTGTGTGTATGACATTATGCTTCCAACTTCCTTTGCAGGGCTTCAGTGGTAGGCATGGATAAATGGATACATAATAAAACAAGTATAACAAAATGTAAACAGAATCTAGCATGTAGATGGATGTCCACTATATAATTCTCTTTTTGTAATTTATTTGTTTGTTTGAAAGGTAGAGTGGATGAGAGAGAGAGAGAGAGAGAGAGAAGGAGAGAGAATATCTTCAATTTGTTGGTTTACTCCCCATATACCTGTAAACAGCCAGGACTGGGCCAGGCTGAAGCCAGGAGCCCAGAACTTCATCTGGGTCCCCCGCAGATTTGGCCCAAGTACTTGATCCATCACCTGCTTCCTCCAAGGGTGCCCACATCAGGAAGCTGGACCAGAGGCAGAGCAGGGGCCAGCGCTCAGGCACTCAGATATGGGATGCAGCTGTCCCTGGCAGTGGCTTAACCACTGCCCCACAACACCCACCCCTCCAGTTCTTCAAACGAATGCATCCTTGAAGATTTGCTGAATAAAATGTTGAAAAATACACATAATGCAGCACAGCCCTGGGAGAGCCTCAGGGAGGCTGTAGGGTAGGAGCCGTATCCTGTGGGGGACGGCTGCTGGGAGAAAGGTGGCATGCTTCCGCCCCAGGGAGGAAACAGCGTGAATGGAAGTTAGAAGTCAACCCAGTTCCACTCAGTGGAGACTTTCCAGCCACGAGAACTATCCACACGTGAGAAGATTCCACACGCGTGAGTACTATCCACACAGTAAGATTTCCCACGCCTGAGCAGAAGTTGACCCACAACTTACCAGAGACAGCGTAGAGACAGTTCCTACAGAGAATGGATGGATGGCTGGGCTCGAGTGGTTCCTCCTGCTTCTGGTTCCTGTGTGTTACGGTATTGAGATGCGATCATTTGGAACAGCCGTTGGCAGACTACAGCTGGCAGGCAAAATGCAGCCTGCTGCCCGGTTTTGTAAATAAAGTTTTATAGGAACTCTGCCACGCTCGCTCTTTCCGGACTGCGCATGGTTGCTTTCACGCTGCACGATGGAGCTCGGCAGTTGCAAATCCTAGCCTGTTTGTCAAGTACTGGGGGATTTGGTCTTCACATCGCATCCAGCCCGCCTCCACCAAGTCGGCCAGCTTCTCTGATTTGGTAGCACGCTCCAGTCTCAGAACTCAGCTCCGTGCCGGGAACACAGCCGGTGCTCAGGAAGCACGGGACTGGCTGAGCCGGAGGGAGAACGGATGCCCGGCAAGCCAGCATCCTGCAGCCAGGACTTTGAAACCGCCTGCAGGCTCGCTGGGCAGGGTTGGAGCCGGCTGTCCCTGCTGCCGGCCTGGCACAGGCAGACCCTCCTCCGGCATGGGCTGGACTGAGCCGAGTGGGCACACACGCTCGGCGTTGGACTTGTCAGACACCAAGCGTCCTTTGCTCCGGCTGCGTCTTGCCAAGGGCGAGGGGCGGCTGCTGTCTTGTCTTCAGACAAGCATCCTTGTTCTTGCGGTTTGAACACCCTGGGCCGGCCCAGAGCCGGAAGAGCAGCAAGGAGGACAAACTTCTCCATCCGCCGAGCCTTCCTCTCTCTGTCAGAAGCCAGCACACGCTGCTCTTGAACTTCACAAACCCAAAACACTCCAGTCCCATCTAACAGTCACCCAAGGTCCCAGATGGCTTAAATTTGTCTCAGTTGAGAGATCATTCACACATGGAAATCTACATCCAGGTTTCTGCCAGAACTGGGTAGCATGGATCTGCCCGAGTCTCCTTCTGCCTCTTTATTTGTAGAGGACCAATACTTGGGTCACCACCTCCAGGAAGTCTTCCTTGAATTCATTTGTGAAACTTCCATCCTTCCAAATCTGTGATGAAGTTGTAGGGGACTTCTGAGCAGCAGCCAGAAAGTTCCGAGCCATCCTCCACGCCTGCTGAGACTCTAACGTGAAATAAGAAGGAAGACAGAGCTTCCCAAAGACGAAAAATCTAACCTCTGGGCTAGCGCCGTGGCAAAAGAGGTTAAGCCTCCACCTGTGGCACCAGCAGTCCATATGGATGCCGGTGTGAGACCAGGCTGCTCCATTTCTGATCCAGGTCTCTGCTGTGACCTGGGAAAGCAGTGGAAGATGGCCCAAGTCCTTGGGCTCCAGTACCCACGTGGGAGACCCAGAAGCAGCTCCTGGCTCCTGGCTTCAGATTGGCCCAGCTCCGGCCATTGTGACCATCTGGGGAGTGAACCAGCGGATGGAAGATCTTTCTGTCTCTCTCCCCCTCTTGTCTGTAACTCTGCCTCTCCAACAAATACATAAATCTTTTTTAAAAAAACCAAATCTCAAAAAAAAAAAAAATCTCAGCTCCTTAAAAAAGCAAAAAACAAAGCGGAACCCTCAGGGCCTCTCTTGGAGAAGGGGCAGAGCTGTGCCCCACCCCCACAGGCAGGTACTTCTAGTGTCCCGCCCCGGCCGGTCTTCCTGCAGGTGCCCTGGGCCCTGCCTTCTCCCCTGAGACACAGTGTTGAGCGCGCAGGCCCTGCCGACCGCTCACTCCTGACTTCGTATCTTGTGGATGTCTTGCCCCAGGGGTACTCAAGCTTCATGAGACCAAAGGCTGCTCTCTTGGTCAAACGGCCGGCTCCAGGCTCGTGCCTCTGACACAGGAAGCATTCAGGGATGAGATTAAGTGAAGGTTAGCAGAGGAATGCGGTTATTATTAGCAAAATGAAACCACAGACTGGAGAGGCAGGAGTTATAGGCCCCGATAGAGAGAGCTGCACACGAGCTCTGGGGATTCCTTCCCAGTGAGCTCAAGAGAGAGAAGGAGCCGGCGCCGCGGCTCACTAGGCTAATACTCCACCTTGCGGCGCCAGCACACCGGGTTCTAGTCCCGGTCGGGGTGCCGGATTCTGTCCCGGTTGCCCCTCTTCCAGCCCAGCTCTCTGCTGTGGCCCGGGAGTGCAGTGGAGGATGGCCCAAGTCCTTGGGCCCTGCACCCCATGGGAGACCAGGAGAAGCACCTGGCTCCTGCCATCGGATCAGCGCGGTGCGCCGGCCGTGGCGGCCATTGGAGGGTGAACCAACGGCAAAAGGAAGACCTTTCTCTCTGTCTCTCTCTCTCTCACTGTCCATTCTGCCTGTCAAAAAATAAATAAATAAATAAAGTAAAAAAAAAATAAATAAAAAGAGAGAGAGAGAAGGAGTAGAAGATTCGCAGGAGGCGGGGCTCGAATGCTTCCCAGTTTTTACCTTTTGGGTGTCAGGTGCATGCTGGGAGTAGGAGTGTCAGCCATGGAGATGTTATTATAATTAGCTATGGGTCACCTCAGGGACATGGTCAGCAGCCATGTTGGACATTTTCAGCCAGTGCTGGTATGGGTGGTGGTTTTGTAGAAATAATGGTTTGGGGTTACCTTAGTCACTGCCAAAAACAGGGAAGGGTTTGCGTGGAGTTGGCGGGGTCATGGGGAGGGCTGGTGACCTCAGCTGTCTCCTTGCTGGCTACCTCGTTGCCTGTCATTATGATGCCCGGAGCCTTCTGTAAACACTCGAGACAACAGTAATCTTGGGCGGCTGATGAAATGCACACCACGTGCCAGGCACCAGGCCAGAGGCCTTCTGGACAGTGCTTTTATTCTCACCACAACTAAGTGCGGTTGGTATCCTTGTGCCCAGCGAACAGACGAAAAACTGAGGCTCCAAGAGATGGGTTCATTTGTCAGCCAGTTCTGGGGCAGGACCCAGGCAGATCTACCTGGGAGTCTTCACATTCTTCTTAACTGAACATAGCAGGCCTCAGGGGAACAGAAACACATGCACACACGTATACACGAATGTGCCTGAGTACATACACGCATGCACATAGCTATGTGGACAGACACAAACACACACTTACTCAAGATGAGCTTTCAAACTAAAACCCCAAAGCATTGCTCGCAGGAGGTGACCACAAGACTCTTCCCGGCCAAGGAAAGGCAGAGACCAGAGCAATCGAGGACTTGCCGGGCAGCTGGTACAACGGTGCCTCCCGAACTCCCACAGGCCCCAGTCACCCGTTACACCCAGAGTCCGACTCAGGATGCCTGGGCGAGCCCTGCGGCCTGAGTCTCTCCCCAGCCCAGGCGACACCGTTGCTACCAGCCTGTGCTGCACACTTTGCACAGTCAGTCATGCGTCCTGCAACGCAGGTGAGATCGGCCAACGTGTTAGTGAAATAAACAATTGCCGGGAAAATGACAGTGGCTTCTGCAAGTGGTAATGATCAGCACGGAAGCCGGTCAGCTTAGAAACTTAATTTTCATCCAAAATGATGCATTTCTGAGGGGCACTGGTCTTGGAGTCACCTTGCTCCCAGGGGTCATGGTCACCTCCAGCCCTGTGCACCCTGGCCCTCGGCAAGGCTGGAGGGGAGTCTTGTCCGCTCTATGGAAAAGGGGCTCTGTGTTCACAGTTCCCTCCATGGCTATCACACCTGTGGCTCAGGTACAATACTGCAGTGGTAACCGACCCTGCGACAGCGTTTGAAGATGAGCAGGATTGCTTGTCCCTGCCACCATCGTCTCAGCTTGCACAGCCCCAGGCCTAAATTCCCACAGAACGTGACATTCCACTGCGGGATTATGCGCAGTGGCTGTCTTGCTATGAGCAGCAAGTCGACACAGCTGCAGGTGGGGAGACCCTGACCTGAGGTGCAGGTGCCCCGCAGGCCCCCACAAAGGCAGCTTCCCCTCCAGCCAGCGCCCGTTCCCTGAACAACACATTTGCTCCCCAAAAATCACACAGTGGCTCGGCACAAATAAAGAGGGAAAGATACATGTGCATAAAGGTGTCTGGATTCCCGGAGCTGCCGCGTAACAGCCAGCAACCGCAAGACCTCAGGAGAATGCTGTCCCCTGATCATGACCGCGATGTGGGGCAATCCACACAGAGGGCTTTTGTTGTGTGTTTTCTCTCCATGCGTGAATTTTTCTGTGTCCCAGACAGGCCACGAGAGAATGACAGTGCTAAGGCTGAGCGTCTGGGAGGAACGCAGGAGAAACACGGGCCGCTGTGCCTCGGTGCAGACCCGCAGCGGCCGTAATCGGCTGCAAGTTTGATTTGGAGCTGCCAAGAATCGTTCCCCCCGAAAGCTGTCTCTTTTGTGAGATGCTGCTACACAGGGTCTTACGGCATTGCCAGCGGCTTTGCGGACAACCCTGTTAGAAGCCCTGCACCAAGATCCAGTTATCGGGCTGTTGTTATGGGAACGGTACAATTACGGGCAAACTGAAGCGGTGGTGGGGGACCTAAAAGGAAGAGGATTGGGGGTGGGCAAAATCGCTATTTTTGTCCACACACATTCTGGCTGATCACCCACGCTGAAAGTGAACACCAATCACAACAGGTAGCAGTTACCCTGCCTGGCTCTGGAGTCGAAGCCAGGGGAAGGATTGCCGTGAAGAGGGGAAATATCACAGCCTCTTCTTTTTTGTGATTTTTCGAAAACACTATAATTGTGCATAGGAGCAGGAAGTTCATCGATGTTCAGAGATTCTGTGTTGCCTCTTCACTTTTGTTGCCCGAGTTAAAACACACCCGAAATATGTAATTTTGCAATTTAAGTTTTTTGATTGAAACACCTAAAGTATTGGTAAGTAAGCTTCCAAAGGGTTGTTATTATGATCCAGGCTTAATACAGTTATCAAGCAAACGCCTGGTGAGGAGTTAATTAAGATAACTGGAATGCCACGGCATCTGTGCGCTGTGGAGCTGCACTTGCCCTTCCGAGCTCTGGGCAGGCAGGAGGCCACTTCCCGTAACAGCGTCCTGAGTCCACACTCGCTCTCCTCCTTCCGCCCCGGAACCGCGGAGGAAAGGGTAAAAGTATTTCTGAAGACTTCACTGCCTTTGGGAAGCATGTCGAGGCCTGGGGCGTGAAATCCTGCATGACAGGGGTCACGGAGCCCCCCGCCCCACGCCATGCGTTCCAGCACTGAGCGTGGCCTGGGGAGGGCTTTCCCCGTCACGAGAAGAGACCGAAACACGGCAACAGCGGCCCAGGGCAATCTGCTGAGTGGCAGCACGGAACGGGGGCATCCGTGGAGCTGAGCTGGTGTCAGATCACATCCCACCATGGCCCTGTGGGCCCCCAGTACGAGGCACGGCCACTCTGTGACTCGGTGGGCTCCATGGAGGCGGCTGCAGGACTGCTGGTCAGACGGCGGTGACTCCAGAGAGAGGGAACACACACACACACACACACACACACACATACACACATATGCATACACACACATGTATCACACACATACACATACATATACACTCTCACGTATACACACTGCACACACAAACATACACACATACACATACTCACATATATACATCCACACACTCTCACATATACACACTGCACACACAAACATATACACACATCCACACACTCACATACATACACACATACACACTCTCACATATACACACTGCACACACAAACATATACACACATCCACACACATACACATATTATACACACATACACATACTATACACATAAACATGTACAGACACATCCACACACATACACATGTATCACACACATACACACACATATACATCCACACACTCTCACATATATACACTGCTCACACAAACATATACACACATACACACTCTCACATATACACACTGCACACACAAACATATACACACATCCACACACATACACATATTATACACATAAACATGTACAGACACATCCACACACATACACATGCACACATATACACATACATCCACACACTCTCACATATACACACTGCTCACACATATACACACATCCACACACTCACACACATATGCATCCACACACTCTCACATATACACACTGCACACACAAACATATACACACATCCACATAGTCACACACATATACATCCACACACTCTCACATATACACACTGCACACACAAACATATACACACATCCACACACTCACATACATATACATCCACACACTCTCACATATACACACTGCTCACACAAACATATACACACATCCACACACTCACATACATATACATCCACACACTCTCACATATATACACTGCACACACAAACATATACACACATCCACACACTCACATACATATACATCCACACACTCTCACATATACACACTGCACACACAAACATATACACACATCCACACTCTCACATATACACACTGCACACATAAACATATACACACATACACATACTATACACATAAACATATACAGACACATCCACACACATCCACATGTATCACACACATACACACACATATACATCCACACACTCTCACATATACACACTGCACACACAAACATATACACACATCCACACACTCACATACATACACACATACACATACTATACACATAAACATATACAGACATCCACACACATACACATGCACACATATACATACACACACATACACACACCATGCACATAAACATATCCACACACATACCACATACCCACATATTCCCCACATGCGCATACACACACCTACACACATAAACATAGACACATACCACACACACATGCATACACATGCACAAACATCACACACACACACACACACACACACACACCCCTTCTATTCAAGATGAGTTTCCAGACTGGAATTCCAAAGCACATGCTGCAGAAGATGGTAGCAAACTTCCCTGCATTGGAAATGCAAATGTGCCCGCACTCTGAGGGGGACCTGACCTGAGCATAATCCTAATCCTCGGAGATCAAGGCGCAAACGCTGGTACCCAGAGCAAGACAAAATCACGGACAAACCCTTGGCAGATAAGGATGAAGAAAAAAGCTTTTAAAAATGAAAAACCCAACCAATAAGAAAGAGGAAAAAAGAATTTTTTTAAAAAAATTGAAAAACCCTTGGAATAGACAGCTCCGCTTACAGGAATACAGCTGCCCATGGCAACCAGAGGCCAACAGGAAAGAGCAGGGCAGCTGCTCCCGCGGTAGCCTCCAGAAGGAACCAGCTCCACAGAGGTCTTGATCTCACACTTCTAGCCTCCAGAGCACACAGGGATTCAGTCTCTGTTGTCCCAAGTCACCTAGTTTCTGGTCATTGGTCACGGCAGTCCTGGCAAACTGAGACAGATGCAAACTGAGGTGACATGGATGTTGGGATTATCTGACAAAGACTTTTTGAAACATTTATTTATCTGGGGGCCAGCACTATGGCGCAGCAGGTTAATGCCTTGGCCTGAAGCACCAGCATCCCATATGGGCGCTGGATTGAGTCCCGGCTGCTCCTCTTCCAATCCAGCTCTCTGCTGTGGCCTGGGAAAGCAGTAGAAGATGGCCCAAGTCCTTGGGCCCTGCACCCGTGTGGGAGACCCCGAAGAAGCTCCTGGCTCCTGCCTTTGGATCGGAACAGTTCCTGCCATTGCAGCCATCTGGGGAGTGAACCAATGGACAGAAGACTTCTCTCTCTGTCTCTACCTCTCTCTGTAACTCTGCCTTTCAAATAAATAAAATAAATCTTTAAAAAAAAGATTTATTTATCTGTTTGTAAGGTAGAGTTACATAGAGAGGGAGAGACAAAGAGAGAGGGAGAGTTCTCCCAAATGCTGGTTCACTCACCAAATAGCCACAAAAGCTATGGCAGGGCCAGGCTGAAGCCAAGAGCCTAGAATTCCATTCCGGTCTCCCGCGTGGGTGGCACTCCTGAAGGACTTGGGCCAGCATCTGCTGCTTTCCCAGGCACATTAGCAGGGAGCTGGATTGGAAGTAGAAATGCCCAGTGCTCATATGGGATGCCAGCGTCACAGCCTATGGCTTGGCCTGCTGCACCACAATGCCAACCCCTAACTGACAAAGATTTTAAAAAACTCCATTACAGGATGCTTCAACATGCAATTCTGAACACTCTTTTTTTTTTTTTTTTTTTTGACAGGCAGAGTGGACAGAGAGAGAGACAGAGAGAAAGGTCTTCCTTTGCCCTTGGTTCACCCTCCAATGGCCGCCGCAGCCGGGCGGCCGGCACACTGCACTGATCCAATGGCAGGAGCCAGGTGCTTCTCCTAGTCTCCCATGGGGTGCAGGGCCCAAGCACTTGGGCCATCCTTCACTGCACTCCCGGGCCACAGCAGAGAGCTGGCCTGGAAGAGGAGCAACCGGGACAGAATCCGGTGCCCCGACTGGGACTAGAACCCGCTGTGCCGGCACCGCAAGGCGGAGGATTAGCCTAGTGAGCTGCGGCGCCAGCCTCTGAACACTCTTGAAATGAATGAAAATATAGAAAGTTTCAGGACAAAGACAGAAGATATTTTTTAAAAAGGAAAATTTAAAAAACTTTTTGCCTAACCTTGAGCTGTCTGCAGAGTTTATGGTCCACTCGGTCTCCTATGGCAACTGCCCCCTCTGTCGCGAGCTCCACCTCCTCCCAACTTTGCAACAATCCATCTAAATGGCATCTCCTCTTACAAAGTCCAGACTGGGCTTTTTGCTGGGCAGGGAAGCCTTGTGCAGGAGTTCCCAAGAGTTGTCGCCCTCCAAAAGGTTTGGTTTTTTTCCCTGGTGACCTCCTGGATTCACAAGAAGCAGAGCCCCCCGCCCCGATCTGGCTCGGGGAAGGGGACTCCGCAGTCAGCACACGCTCTAGGGGCTATGAACACGGACGCCCTCCCCGGGGCAGCTCCGCTTTCCCTGGAGGGCCCTCCGTCCCCCACGTCCTACCTAAGTTTTGCTGCTCCAGGACTTCAGCTTGAACGTGGCCCGATAGGCCCACATCCGACGGCCTTGCAGCCTCACAGCCAAACAGAGCTGGCCACCTCCCCCCGCGAGACGGAATTTCGAACTGGCTCCTTGCATTGCCCTAGGTGCAGATGGCCAGTCCCCTTCTGGACAGGCTGTCCACGGCCACCTCTCACCTCTGGCCCCATCTGCTGGCCCGGGGAAAGGCCAGGTGGTGGGACCCACGGCTGCTTCGAGTCCGTGTCTCTTCCAAGGGGCGCTGCTGAGACAAGCCGTGATGATGCTCACTAGGGTTCTCCAGGACAGCTCCAGGGAGCCCGGGGTGCAACTGAACGGGGGCTGTTTGGAAGTCGGCGCAAACCCACCCCCTACAACCGAGTGTGTCCTCTGCTCACTGCTGGAGGTGGCATCTCCCGCTGGGGTCACCAGGCCCTCGCACACAGGCGGAGGTGCCCCGCCAGGAGCCCCCTTCCCGCCCCAGGATCCGAAACTGCAGCACAACCCCCAACAAGAGCAAGTTCTGTGTCTACTGCCTGGCTCCGGCTAGCGTAATTATTTGTTTTGTGTAAAGGGAAAGCCTTTATTTATTTATTTATTTATTTATTCATTCATTCATTCATTTTGCTGGTGCGGCAGCAGACAGAGCCCCGTTTTTTCTTTCCTGAGTTGAGGCGGCTGCGCTGACTCCCTCGGACGGCGTTGCCTGTGTTGAATAATTTAAGGGCAGCGGCCACAACAAAATAATGAGGAGGTGCGCATGTGCGTGCAGTGGCCGCGGCTAAGCCGGATCAGGGATTCCCAATCAGGGCTCAGGAGCGACGCGAGATGGCGAGTGTAGCATTGACTGCCGATAAGGACGTCACCGCTAATTAAAGTGTCCTGCTTTCCTGGTGCCCGCGATTTATCATGCGTCGGGGGCTGGAGGGAGGCGCTTGTTCGCTGGTCAGTTCCTGCTCTGAGAAGGAGTTCTCCTTGATAGCTACTGAGGCCTCCAATAAATAAAATATAGGGACACAGATGAATTACTACTTAATGAATGCAGTGTTCGGGCGCTTTCTGGAGTGCAGAAATGCCTGCCAATGCCTGCCCTTCTGCTTGGCGTGCTCGGGATCCTTGGTCTTGTTTTCCTTAGTTGGAGCCGACATACAAAGAAAGGAGCTACTTCACACATACCTGCACGCGAAGCCCCCACGTCCACCTGTGGCCTCTCCTGAAGACGGCCACCCCGGCTGTGTGTTGGGGGCAGCGGTACCGGCTGCCATGGATGGGCCCCCTGGTGCCACCCCCCTCCCCACCTTCTGCTGAGTCCCAGAAGGTTCGAGTCCCAGCTGCTCCACTTCTAATTCAGTTCCCCACTAATGCACCTGGGAAGGCAGTGGGAGATGGCCCCTGCACCCAAGAGGGAGACCTGGATAAAACTCCTGGCTCCAGGCTTCAGTCTGGTGCAGCTACAACCGTTGCAGCCATTTGGGGAGTGAACAGCAGATGGAAAATCTCTCTCCTCTCTCTCTTTCTCTCTCTCTAACTGCCTTTCAAATAAATAAATCGAAAGAAAGAAAGAAAGAAAGAAAGAAAGAAAGAAAGAAAGAAAGAAAGAAAGAGCTGCAGCTGTTGATTTGATGCTAAGAGCAGTCACACAGGAACTTCGGGACTAGCCAGAGATTTCAGAAGGAAAACTTGGGAGGCACAAGGCCCTGCCAGGGAGTGGCTCTGAGAGCTGTGGTCCTGTGCCCTGTGCTGGTGCAGAATTCCAGAGAAACAGCTTAGGGAGCTGGCACCCTGCCCGCCTTGCTCACAGTCTTAGCTGGGTCTCTTGGTTTCATCTGCACATCCCAGGGAGCTGGCCCCAGAGGGAGCAGTGTTGGAGTAGGGGTGGCACTTTTGACCATGAAGAAAGCTGGAAGGTTGGGTAGAGGGCTCACTTACCAGAGTAGAGCTACACACACCCTCATCCCCTCCCCACCTTGTCCCCAGTCACTCCTCCCAGAACTCGGACTCCTACCACCTTACCACTCCAGGTCAGCAAATACCTACCGAGCCCGTGCCATTAGCAAGTCATCACAGTGGGCAGCAGAGCACCCAACCCACGGAGGGGAGCCCTCCATGAACCGACTTGGAGCGACGAGCCTGCACCATGCAGAGGTCGAAGACAGAGGCTGCGTTAGAGCCATGGCTGGGAAGGGGCCTGCCTTCTTCAGGGCAGAGACCTGAATGGTGCGTGGCGGCAGCCACATGAAGACCAGGGGGCCAGCACTCCAGCTAGGGGTTGTGGTGAGTTTGAGGATCACCTGACCCTGACCCTGGCACATTGGTCAGTGTGGCTGGCCCCTTTGAGCCGCACCCACCTCACCTGGGAGCTCACTGACTCAGAGCACGTGTCCCAGGCTTGCGGCTCAGGCAGCTCTGGGCAGGGAGCAAAGGAGGCAGGGAGCAAGGCTGAGGAGGGAGACGGGTCCCCCCACCAAGAGCGGTTGTACTGCCATGTGTGCCAACAGGTAAGACGAGATTAAAACACAGGGTGCGACTGGAACGCCACTCCTTGCGCTGAATCTGATACGACGCACCAGAAGAATACGTCTTTACTTCTCCGTGTAGTTTATCATTTAACAACAGCACACTTTCAAATTTAGTCTACTCTGTTAGCATCTTCTTTATCCCTATCTCAGATCGATCTTGGACAATCAATGAAATGAGAAAGCAAGCCCTGATTTGTAGGGTTGTTTGCTGATGCCTGTGGTGTGAATTCTCCCACCATCTCCAAGGTCAAACTGTCACTGTGCCATCACCACTCAGACGTGGGAAGAGGCGTGCAGAAGCTCATCCCCGAACTGAGTGTCCGCCCCTCAGTGTCACTGGTGCTGAGCAGAGAGAACATGCAAATGCTTAGGAACTGATGAATGTCAGATATTCTGCATCTTTGTTACAACAGAGTTTACTTCATTATGAAATTGTTTTTCAAGATTTATTTATTGACAGAGGCGGGTGGAAGAGACATCCTCCCTCTGCAGATTCAGAACCCAAATGGCCACAATGGGCAGTGCTGGGCCAGGCCAAAGTCAGGAGCTCGGAACTCCATGAGGTCTCCCATGTGGACTCAAGGACTTGGGCCATCTTCCACTGCTTTCCCAGGCACTTTAGCAAGGAGCTGGATCAGAAGTGGAGCAGCCGGGACTCGAACCGGCACCCCCACAAGAAGCCGGCATTCCAGACAGCATCGTAACCTGGGGCGCCACAATGCTGACCCATAGTTATAACACTTTATAAGCTAATTGTTATTTTGTTTTAAAATTCACTTTGACAGGCACAGAGACAGAGAGAGACAGAGATCTCTCACCTGCTGGTTCACTCCCCAGATGCTCACAACAGCCAGAGTTGAGCCAGGCTGAAGTCCGAGGAACTCAGGCTGGGTCTTCCACATGATTGGCAGGGACCCAAGTACTGGGGGCATCGCTTGGTGCCTCCCAGGCTGTACATGAGCAGGAAGCAGGAGTCAGGTGTGGAGCAGGACTCAAACCCCGGCAGTGCGACATGGGACAAAAGCATCCCAAGTGGCGTCGTACCCGGTGTGCCAAATAACCCCTCTCAGTGTGGACCGTCAGCTGGTAAGCCCCTGGGACTCACGGGGGTGCAAGGCTTCCCCGGTCTGACTCCAGACTCGCTTGCCTGCCTGGAATGGGGACCAGTGTCCCACAAGACTCCTCTCATCCTGATGGAAACACGGGAGTCACTCCAGTCCATGGCCCTGTCTGGCCATCTGTGGGGCCATCCCTGCCAGCTCTGGGTTCCCTCTGCAGCTTGTGCCTCCCCTCCGTGGCTGGTGTGGCCCCCCTTCTGTGACCGCTTCCCTAGAAGTGGGCTGCAGACACTGCCCTTGTCCAGCTACAGCCCTTGCTACATTCAATTACCCCGGTTTATGGGGCTCTTTAAAGCTGCTTTATTGCTCTCTCCTTTCCATGACCCTAGTCTCTGACTTTCCTTAGTTTGCTCCAGGGTTATTGCTCATCAAGGGATAGGTCACCACAGGTTCAAAGGCAACAGTGAAACCAGCGAGGGAAGGCCGCCTCCTGGCCGCCAGCTCTGCTCCCACCAGCATTAAAGTGATGGATGAAGATGGAGGGGTCCCTCCGCTCACTCCGTTCTCCTCACGTTGTAACTTGCCAGACCCTAGACGGAGACGTCATCAGCATTATCCACTTGCCAAACGTTCTCCAGGCCACATTCCTAGACACAGACATCGCAGTTCCCAAGCAGTTCGGTGGCATAGGTGGAATAGGTGCTACTAGAGCTACAACACAGATGAAGAAACTGAGGGGTAGAAGGGTCACACCTGAACCTCCGGCTCCGGACAGGATGGAGCAGGACCTATCTTCCTAGGTCCTCCCTCTTACAGCCAAAAAAAAAAAAAATTCTCTGGACATGATAGTGAAGAAGCCACAAGGGTTTCCCTCTCCCCTTCCACAGGGTCAGCAGGTCCCACTCTCCAACATCCGGACCGCAGGGGACGGCTCCCGCTGTCTCCCACACCTGTGTCTGCAGAGCCTGGCAGGGCAGCTCAGACGCACCAAGGTGGTGCAAGCCAATGGGCCCCGCTCCTGCCTTCGCCGAGAAGGACTCAGAGAGCCAACAAGGGGCTGACCGCCCCCCCCAGCTGCAGTGGACCCAGTGGAGTTGGTGCCTCCCCCCCCCCGTTGCCAGGGTGGTGTCATTGCTGGGGCCCAGTGGGAAGCTGGACACTTGACGCCTTCCCAGGGAGATGCCTGCTGTAGAAGACAAGTGGGACAGGGGCCTCCAGGCAGAATGGAAAGTCACCTGCCACGTCCAGGGCGGGAAACAACAGCCCCAGAGAGGGAGAGGGAGAGAGGGAGAAGTAGAGGGAGAGAGGGAGGGGGAGAGAGAGAGAGAGAGAGACAGGGAGGGGGGAGAAAGAGAGGGAGAGGGAGGGAGAGAGAGACGGAGGGAGAGAGAGAGAGAAAAACAGGGAGAGGGAGGGAGGGGGGAGAAAGAGAGGGAGAAGGAGGGAGAGAGAGATGGAGGGAGAGGGAGAGGGAGGGAGAGAGAGAGAGGGAGAGAGAGAGAGAGAGGGAGAGGCAGTTGGAATTATCAGGATTTAGAAGCAATCACCATGCACGTACTTAATAAGCCATCATGGATACTTGTGAAACAAATGAAAAATAAAAACTCCAATAACAAAAGAAGTTTCCTTAAAAAGTCAGATGGAAATCAAAGAACTGAAGATTACAATCGCCGGGAAAAGGAATGGGCTTGACGGCACTGTACGGGAAACAGAAGACTAAATCACGGAGTTGAGCTCAGAGCGGTAGAAGTCGGTCAGCATGAACAACAGAGAGGAGATAGCCTGGAAAACAGGCTCAGGGATCTGTGAGACAGTAAGAGAGCTGACAGTCTCATTCTCTGAACCCCAAGAGGAGCAGAAACAGCAGGACAGGGAAGTTAAATATGGCTGAAGACGTCCAATGGAGACAGACAGAAACCTACGGATTTCAGAAGCTGAGTGATTCCCCAAACACCTAAAAAAACTTCTGAGAATGAAAGACAAGGGCAAATATTGAAAGAGCCACAGAGAAATAGCACATGAAGGACTTGGGGCCATCAGGTTGATCGATAACAGAGTTCTCATCTGAACAGAAGTGGTGCAACATTTTTCAAGTATTGAAAGCAAAGAACCAGCTCCAGTGAACTCTGTATCTTAGACAAGAGGCCCCAGAAATGAAAGGGAAAGAAAAATGCCTTCAACCACGAGAAGTTACTGTGGCAACTGTTCCCTTAAATACAAAGGAAATTAACCAAACAGAAACCCTTTGAAGAATACAACTTCTTTCTTTACTGTGGTTGTGTGTATGTTTGTTTGTTTCAAGAAATCCCAGAACTTCCAAAAGGAAAAGACAAAATCCACAATGTGTAAAAATGAGGATAAATAAAATAGACTGCACCTCTCATGTGCATCTTGAATCGTATTTGGTGATGGGAGCAAAAACTGGGACAGCATCTGAGGATGTGCTTGGCATGTACAGAGAATCCACGGAAGACACCTGTGTTTTCTAAATGGAAGACTAGGAACTAAATGGAAGTAAGCATCCACCTATACTCAAGGTAGCACGTATGAGAGTTGTGTTACAATCCCTGCAGCAACCAATAATTTCCACAACCTGTCCCAGAATATAGGTGAAATAGCTCACTTATTTTTTTGAAGCTAATGTTATGCTGATTCCAAAAAGAAACACAGGGGAAAAAAGATATGGATCAATAACTCTCATGAATTTAGGTGCAAAATCTTCCACAACAGTATTAGCAAATTGAATCTAGTACCATATAAAAAGAATGAATACAATGTCCAAATGAGATTTATTCCAGGGATGAAAGGCTGGTTCAATATTCAAAAGTCAGTGTAATTCACTGTACTAATAGGCTTAGGAAAGATAATCATGATCTTATCCATATCTTCAGAAATAAAAATTTGGTAGAATCCAACACCATTCATGATTCTCTCAGGGAAGCAAAAAGAGAGGAGAATGTCCTCAACTGGACAAAGGCAGCTCCTGCTAGCATCATACTCAGTGGTGGGACACCAGTACTGCCTCTGACCCTGGAACGAGGAGCATCTTCTCACCCCGCTCTTACTCAGCGTGGCACCAACACTTCAAGTCAACACGATAAGGCAAGAAAATCAAGGAGAGTGGCTAGGTGTGGGGAGCAATCCGGACTAGACTAAGTTACTCGAATTAGGACTTATTCTATGCATCTGCTCTCCCACAATATGGCGCTGGGAGAGAAGTAAACAGCTTCCGCACAGCTGCCTCCAGTTCAACCAATTAACTGTAGGACTTGCTCCTGATTGGAGAGCAGCGTACTCGGCGTGTGGGCAGCCGAGTTGGGATTGGCGGAGGAGGACTATAAAGGAGGAGAGAGACGGCATGCACCAGGAACATCTATGGAGAACATCTAAGGGAACCCGTGCAGCCCCCGAGAAAGCCGGCCGGCGGTGTGCCGCTCCCCTGCGGAAGTGGGGAATGTGGCCAGGGGGAACTGCCCTTCCACGGAGGTGGAAGGGATAGTAGCCAACCCGGGAAGAACCAGCAGCAAACCCGGGGAGGGCCGAGCAGACGAAAGAACAGCGCAGGGTCCTGTGTTGCTCCTCCACGAAGAGGGGGAGCGACAGCTAGGGCCATGGCTCACTAGGCTAATCCTCCACTTGTGGCACTGGCACCCCGGGGTTCTAGTCCCGGTTGGGGTGCTGGTTCTGTCCCGGTTGCTCCTCTTCCAGTCCAGCTCTCTGCTGTGGCCCGGGAAGGCAGTGGAGGATGGCTCAAGTGCTTGGGCCCCTGCACCTGCGTGGGAGACTGGGAGGAAGTGCCCAGCTCCTGGTTTCATATCGGATCGGTGCAGCACCGGCCATAGCAACCATTAGGGGAGTGAACCAATGGAAGGAAGACCTTTCTCTCTGTCTCTCTCTCACTCTCTATAACTATACCTGTCAAATAAAAAAGAAAGAAAGAAAGAAAGAAAAGCAAGAAGGGAAGAAATGAAACTTTCCGTATTTTCAGAGGATGTGACAGTTCACGCAGAAAATCCCAGGGTGTCTACAGAAAAACTCCCAGAGTGAACACACAAGTTCAATAAGATCAGGGGCTACAAGAGCAACACTCTGAGATCAACTGTAGATTTTTTTTTAAAGATTTATTTATTTATTTGGAAGGTAGAGTTACAGAGAGACAGAGAGAGAGAGAGAGAGAGAGAGAGAGAGAGAGAGATAGGTCTTCCATCTGCTGATTCACTCCCCAAATGGCCATGTGGCTGATCTGAAGCCAGGCACCAGGAGCTTCCTCCAGGTCTCCCACAAGGTGCAGGGGCCCAAAGACTTGGGCCATCTTCTACTGCTTTCCCAGGCCATAGCAGAGAGCTGGATCGGAAGTGGAGCAGCCAGGACTCTGCCGGCACTGCAAGTGGTGGCTTAGCCTACTACACCATGGCCTCTGCCCCTTAACTGTGTATTAAATATGAACATGTGAGGGGCCGGCACTGTGTGTCAGTCTGCAGCACTGATGTTCCCTATCACAGCACCAGTTCAAGCCTCCGCTACCGTGCCTCTGATCCAGTTCCCTGCTAATGCGCCTGGGACAGCCATGGAGGACAGCCCTGAGTGTGGGCCCCTGCCACCCAAGTGGCAGACCCACATGGACTTCCTGGCTCCTGGCTTCAGCCCGAGGCGGCCCTGGCCATTGCATTTGGAGAAGGACCCAGTAAATGGACGACCTCCTTCTGCCTCTCATTCTCTTGCTCTCTTGCTACCACTCTGACTTTGAAATAAATTTTTAAAAATCCTAAAAATAAATAAATAAAAATGAACTCATGGGAAGTACAACTAAAACCACATTTACGGTGCCGGTACCGCGGCTCACTAGGCTAATCCTCTGCCTAGCGGCGCCGGCACACCGGGTTCTAGTCCCGGCCGGGGCGCCGGATTCTGTCCCGGTTGCCCCTCTTCCAGGCCAGCTCTCTGCTGTGGCCAGGGAGTGCAGTGGAGGAT
Organism: Oryctolagus cuniculus; assembly: GCF_964237555.1. NCBI lineage: Eukaryota > Metazoa > Chordata > Mammalia > Lagomorpha > Leporidae > Oryctolagus > Oryctolagus cuniculus. The sequence continues at coordinate 98,604,145 of NC_091443.1, read as the reverse complement.
GGCCCAAGTGCTTGGGCCCTGCACCCATGGGAAACCAGGAAAAGCACCTGGCTCCTGGCTCCTGCCATCCGATCAGCGCGGTGCGCCGGCCGCAGTGCGCCGGCCGCGGCGGCCATTGGAGGGTGAACCAAGGGCAAAGGAAGACCTTTCTCTCTGTCTCTCTCTATCTCACTGTCCACTTTGCCTGTCAAAAAAAAAAAACATTTACAATTACTTCAAAGAACATGAAATACTTACGCATACATCTCACCAAACGTGTAGGATCTGTATTTTGAAAATCACAACATGTTGCCAGAACAAATAGAATAAGTCTTAAAGAACCAGAGATGCACCATGTTCACAAAGTAGCAGCTTAAACACAAAGATGTTTATTCTCCCCAACTTACCATGGGTTTAACGTAATTACTGAAAAAAATCTCAGCAAGAGTTTTCACAGAGACGAGCTTAGTCTACAGTCTTCACAGAAAAGCGCAGGATCTAGAATAGCTTGGATATTCTTGAAGAAGACGATTAAACTGGGAGCGATGACTCAATATTTAAGCTTACTGTCTAGCTGCACTAATCGACACAGTCTGGTCTCAGCAGAGACACAGAGGTAAGGATCAGTAGAACAGAGCAGAGGACCTGGAGGGGAGCCACGCAGACGCCCCCACGGATTCTGGAAACAGGAAAAGCAGCTCCATGGAGGTCGGAAGGCTTCTTCCACTAATGGTGCTGGAGCAACTGACAGTCATGAGCAGAAGTGTGACCTCTGTCCAAGCCTCACACTTGAAACATACACAGATCATGGACTTGAGGTGTGAAAATGCAATGATGCAATTTTTAGAAAAAAAAAGTATAGGAGAAAATCTTTGGCACCTGAGCTACATGAGGAGAAAATGGTTAACTAGACCTCATCAAAGTAAAAAAAAAATTGCCCTGTAAAAGACCATGTTAAGAGGATTTAACAGGAAGAAACTATTAGTGGCCACATAATTCACACACAATTGCAAAATCGTATAGATCCAAATTACACATTGATACAGGCATGCAAATGAATATATGTGAAGCTGGTCAGATTTGAATAATGATGGACTATACCCATGTGAATTTTCTAGTTATGATATTATAACTTAGCTTTTTTAAAAAAATTTGTTTACTTGAGAGGCAGAAAGACAGAAAGAAAGATCTTCCATCTGCCAGTTCACTCTCCAAATGGCTGCAATGGCCAGAGCTGGAGTCAGGAGCCAGGAGCTTCTTCTGAGTCTCCCACATGGGTGCAGGGGCCCAAGCACTTGGGGCATCTCCCACTGCTTTCCCAAACCACAGCAGAGAGCTGGATTGGAAATGGAGCAGCCGGGACTTGAACCGGTGCCCATAGAGGGTGCCAGTGCCGCCGGTGGATGCTCAGCCTACTGTGCCACAGTGCTGGCCCCTGTAACTTGGTTTTGCAAGTCATTAACATCGTGGAAACTTAGTGAAGGGCATACGGGATCTTGCATTGTTTCTCAGTCACCCCCGTGTAATATATAGAGCAGGACTCCAAGTTACATCACCCAGAAGTCCCTGCTCAGTGGGAGGTAGGACTGGGACAGGTGAGGGTGGAAAGCAGGACTGGAAGCTCATCGCCTCGCGTCTTTCATGGGGAGCAAGGGTCTGGTTCATGGGTGAGAAAAATGATGCAAGGAAAAAAGGAGGTCACCAGGACCGGTGCTGATGCTGGGCCGTGCAAACACACATCAGGGCGAGAGGTGCCAGGTGGTGGCCCAAGCACGAGTGCTGTGGCTCCCCACTGCTGCAGAGAGGACGCGGCTCTGAGCTGTGCCGAGTGTGGGTCTGACCTGTGACTCACTCCCAGTGCAAAGAACAGAGAAGAAGCTGGGGTGGTGGCGCTAACATCACTTTCAGATTGGGTTTTCAAAGACTGACTTCCACCTCGATGGTTCCTTCTTGTTCTGACAGAGCCAGCTGCCATGCTGTGTAACGCCCTGCAGGGCAATTATCTGGCACACAGCCGGGGCCACCTCTGGCTGAATCCTGCCAGCAGCCGCTGATTGCGCCTGGAAGTGGGCCCTGCCCAGCTGAACTTGTTTCTGACCAGGGCTCCAGCTGACCCATGATTGCAGCGAGTGAGGGCCCCTGAGCCCTAGCGCTGGCTGAGCTGTGCCTGGATTCCTGGTCCGCAGAGGCAGGCAGATAATGGATGCCTGTTTTTATGCTGCTTAACTTTGGGATAACTTGTAATGCAGCAAGAGATAATGAATGCAGAGGGGGCGTCTCTCATTATCCCACAGGGTAGCCTGTCCTTGCTCGTGTGAGGCCGGCAGAGGTCCCAGCCGGTGGAAACCTGCCGATCCTCAGAGCTGGTGTGGCGGCACTTCCACCGCTTTCTATGGGCCAGCACCGGCCACTGATTCAGGGAGTGCAGAAACGGGTTTGGCCTGTTGCTCGAAGTCGTGCTGCAAAGAAGCATGGATACAATCCTACAAACATGACCAGGGCCATGTTTCCCGAGACGCCCTGGGTTCAACCACCCCCGAGCTGCCAGGAGCGGCCCAGGGGAGTAGCCCGGGGCCACCCAGGCTCAGACCCGATGCAGAGCCACAGTAGACATGGTGGGTAGGAGTTGTCTGCACGTATCTCCCCCAGGCAGCTGCAAAGACCGCTCCCCAAACCCTCCAGTTCCTTCCGGGCAAGGGTGAATTTCACCCCCTGCATGGCTCTCTGGGGGAACAGGACAAAAACCTCCAGCCTGGCCTGCGGCTGAGGTCCTTGTGGTCTGGCCCCCGCTGGCCTCTCCAGCCTCCTCCCAAAACCTTCCCACTGTACCTCCACCATCCTGGGCCCCCTGCAAAGCTTTGGGTCCCTGCCTGTGTTCCCTGTCGCACCCAAATCCTCTCATTTGTCCCAGGCACACCTGCCTGGTTTCCAAGACAGGAAAATGCCCGACCAGAATGATCAGGGAACCTGCATCCCCCAGAGGCAAACTTCTCCTTGCAGGTGCTTTTTCTAAAGAGGGTGGCCCAGGAGACCACCCTTCAAATGCAAACACATCAAGCCAGAGCCCACTACCAACCACCTCCCTCAGGAGGCTCCCATCCTCTGGGCCCTCTGTCCACCTGCCCTGTCCACCCAGGGCCACATGCTGGAGGACCGGGGGCTGCTGGGATTCTTCAAACCAGCCAATCCAAAGGATGCTTAGCTTCTCGTTCCTTCCCATGGGGACCACAGTGGTGGCTCTAGCCCTCAGCTCCCCCTCTCCCCTGCCTCCCAACAGACCTTGTGCTTCCCTGGGTGGCCCTGTGAGGGGAAGAAGCCCCCCTCCCCTTGGGAGCTCTGAGTAGCAGGCAACAGCAATCATCTTATGTGCTGGCCTCTGTGTCCCTCTGAGTTGCTATTGATTTCTATTAACACCTGCCATTTAAAACCGTCTTCCTCACGTGGGTGCAACAGTTTGAGTCACCCCAACACTCTGCGGGGAGCACAAGCCCCGAGCTGCTCAGCAGCGCCCCCCCGACTCCAGCCCCTGCCCTCAGCCGGCCCATTCACCTCGCCAGGGCAGCCCAGGCCCCCCCCCCACAGGCTTGCTGTGTTCCAGGGCAGGGACTGCATGCTTCTGGCTGAGACCTGGCCTACAACAGGCACAGCTCACGCAGAAAAGCCGAGTACCAGGAAAAAGACAAGGGGTCATAAAGGTCATAGCAGATGTGCATTATAAAACAAAAACTTCGTGTGGATTTTAAAGTTGCTGCGTCGAATAAACTTATCTTTTAAGTCCTTTTTTTACATAAAATATTTGAAGTTCCCTTGTGTGAACACACTTACTGCAGAAAAAGGATTTCTCTGGATGACGTCTGCAAGTGCAAAAAGAATAGGGGACAACCCAGAGGGAACCGGCCCTGGCCCTGGGGGGCAGGGGTGACTTCCTCCCCTCCCCAAGACAGCCCAGGCTCCCTCAAACACCTGCCACAGTGGGGAAGGCCCTGCCCAGACCTGGGCCACTGTGAGCCCAGGGGATGCAGGCAGGCTGGGTGGCCAGCAGGTGATGCTGTCCAGCCCTCTGCTGGGCAGGGTGGGGGTAGCAGCAAGGGGCTTCCACAGCAGTCCTCCCCTCCAGGCCCAGAGCCGCTCAGGGTCAGCCAGGGGCAGCAGGTTAAGTACCTTTCCTGTTCAGGACTGAACACAATTCCACACTCTGGATGGAACAGTTTATCTGTGCACCTGCCGACGCACACCTTCTGGCTGTTGGGAACCGTGCTGCCATGGACCCAGGCCTCCAAACATCTCTCAGAGTCCAAGTTCAGAGGCAGGGTTGCTGGATGGCACAGCAACGCTGCTTTTAATGTTTTGAGGATTTGCTGTACTGCTTTCCACAGTGCCTGCACCGCGTTCCAGCCCTCACCTATACTTCTTTTAATATAAGAAGAAGATAAACAGCTTATTGTCAAAGCCAGGTGCATAGGGTTTCTTCTCCTTGCTCCCTGAAACACTGTAATCAATGGAGAGCTGAACAGACACTTTCAGAGATAATGGATGATTGGCCAATAAACACCTGAAAATGTGCTCACCCCAGGGAGTTAGGTCGGGAGATACAAGTCACAATGAGGCTGATAAAACTTGTGCCTCTTAGCTTGGGAGAGAATACACAGGCTGAGGATGTGCCTGGAGGCGAGGCCATGGGTCTGCCCTGCTGGAACCCTCTCGCTGTGAACGGGCAACTTGACAGCACCCAAAAATATTTAAAGGCACCCGCCCTTAACCTCGGGGGCCTAGTCAGCCTGTTCTGTAGAAACGCCAGCACATAGACACAAAGGTGTAAATAGAAAGGAGAGAAAAGTCAATTTGGAGCAATAGCAACAGCCAAAAACTGGAACCCGTCCAAACTGATTCCAAGAAGGGCTTGGCCATATAAACCACGACATCATCACGCCATGGAAACTACACAGCTCTACAAAGAGTGGGCTTCGTAGCTTTGTGTGGAAACAGAAAAAGGCCCAGGACAACAAATAAAAGTTGAGGGGACAGAAGCAAGCACCAGATACAGATGGTGTAATCGCACTCACATAAAGCCCTACTCTAGAACGCCACACGCACACACACACACACACACATACACACATGTGCGCGCACGCGAGATTCACTGAACCCAGACCAGAAGGTGCAGGCCCAAGGCTCAGTGGCCCTGGCCTCCGTGCAGAGAGCGTGAGGGGCTGAGGATAACTTTGCATTCCTTGCTACAGTGAGTTACTGTATGGGAACACCCTTTAAAAATACAAGCCACTGGTTGTGGGGAGCAACTCGGACTAGACTAAGTTACTGGAATTAAGACTTATTCTATGCATCTGCTCTCCCACAATATGGCGCTGGGAGAGGAGGAAACAGCTTCTACGCAGCTGCCTCTTGCCAGCTTGAGTGATGACCTCCAGGAGCTGATCCTGCTCCTGATTGGAGGAGAGCAGCGTACTCGGCGTGTGGGCAGCCGAGTTGGGATTGGCAGAAGAGGACTATAAAGGAGGAGAGAGACAACATGCACCAGGAACATCTATCTGAAGGAACACCTGTGCAGCCCCCGAGAGAGCCGGCCGGTGGTGTGCCGCTCCCCTGTGGAAGTGGGGAAAGTGGCCAGGGGGAACCGCCCTTCCACGGAGGTGGAAGGGACGGCAGCCAACCCGGGAAGAACCAGCAGCAAACCCGGGGAGGGCCGAGCAGACAAAAGAACAGCGCAGGGTCCTGTGTCGTTCCTCCATGAAGAGGGGGAGTGACATAATGGTGCCGTGACTCAGATGTGAAGCCTAGGCAGGGTTTAGTGTCGTTCCTCCACGAAGAGGGGGAGCGACATAATGGTGCCATGACTCGGATAGGAAACCTAGGAGGGAAGAAACGGGAAGAAGTGGGAAAATACCGGAGAGAGAGACTAGCAAAGAGCCTACGGAAAAGCCGGACGGAAAAGGTGCCGGAAGAAGCTATCAAAAGCCTAGGCATAGACTCAAATACAGACTACGGGGGGAAGCTGGGAGAAATCTCTAAGGTCGAAAGCGAAAGTGAAAGCTAGAACAAACAGACTCAGATACGGACTGTGGGGAGAAGCCAGGAGAAATGAGGGAGGAATATTGTTGGAAGAAAACTTAGGGAAACATACCGGGTAGAGAAAAATATGTTAGGGAGGATGAAGCCGCGGGGGCAGGCTGAGGCGGAGACGGAAGCCAGCTTGGGATTCGTCAAGTCAGCCCGGGGAGCAAAAGGCGAAAATCTGGAACCAGAGGCAGAGACGTGGGCTGCCAGGTTGGAATCCGTCAGATTAGCCCGGGGAGCAAAGGACGGGAAGCCAAGCCGAAGGGCGCAGACGTGAGCTGGGTTGAATTCGCCAGGTTAGCCCGGGGAACTTGGACTGAATACCGGTGGCGGAAACGTGAGCTGTGCTGTGTGACTCATGGAAGCCGCCACGCAGAGAGAGCGCGTGGGGCACAAGTAGATAGGGAACCCGGGGCTAGTGCGAGGCTGTGGTGCGGACGCAAAGGGCGCAGAGACCGCGGAGCGCGCGGAGCCGAGAAGCAGCCTCGGGGCGGGCGCTGGGAAGCCGCGGAGATAAGAGAAATAGAAGTTTAGAAGTAAAATGAGAGAAATAGGAATGCTGGTAGATAGAAGTAAAATAGGAGAAATAGGAATGCCCGGAGATAGAGAAACAGAAAAATAAGGCCTCCCCACAATATGGCAATGAGAGAGCTTGGATTCGGTCTGCCTGATTAGTAAAACGATAAGCACCTGTGGGCGGCTGCAGGTCACCGAAGACAGGCACGTTATCAACACCAATAAGTCTCCCCACAAGACGGCAATGAGAGGGATTGGATTTGGTTTGCCTGATTGATAGGGCTTGTAAGCACCTGCAGGCAGTTCTAGCAAGCAGAGCAGAGTGTGTGCCACGGGGCACCGAAGACAGGCGCATATCAACGCCAAAAATAAAAAGAAAGGGGGATCTGTGGGGAGCAACTCGGACTAGACTAAGTTACTGGAATTAAGACTTATTCTATGCATCTGCTCTCCCACAATATGGCGCTGGGAGAGGAGGAAACAGCTTCTACGCAGCTGCCTCTTGCCAACTTGAGTGATGACCTCCAGGAGCTGATCCTGCTCCTGATTGGAGGAGAGCAGCGTACTCGGCGTGTGGGCAGCCGAGTTGGGATTGGCAGAAGAGGACTATAAAGGAGGAGAGAGACAACATGCACCAGGAACATCTATCTGAAGGAACACCTGTGTAGCCCCCGAGAGAGCCGGCCGGTGGTGTGCCGCTCCCCTGTGGAAGTGGGGAAAGTGGCCAGGGGGAACCGCCCTTCCACAGAGGTGGAAGGGATGGCAGCCAACCCGGGAAGAACCAGCAGCAAACCCGGGGAGGGCCGAGCAGACAAAAGAACAGCGCAGGGTCCTGTGTCGTTCCTCCATGAAGACGGGAAGCGACATAATGGTGCCGTGACTCAGATGTGAAGCCTAGGCAGGGTTTAGTGTCGTTCCTCCATGAAGAGGGGGAGCGACATAATGGTGCCGTGACTCGGATATGAAGCCTAGGCAGGGTTTAGTTTCGTTCCTCCACGAAGAGGGGGAGCGACAACTGGTTATGTTCAAAGTCGACAAACAAAAGGGATGTGTTGGGGAGAGAAAGGGTTCCTTGTGTGAGGGGTGGTCCAGCCCGCCCCACCCCAGGCACCGCCCACTCACAGCCTTTCCCTGCCAGTGGTGAACCTGCAGCAGCTCTGACAGCGGCTGCCTGAGCAAGGCCAGCGCTTCCAGGGCTCAGGTGACATCCAGGGCCTCCCAAAAGCAGAGAGGACTGCATGGGGGTGGGGGGAGACACAGGCCTGGGCTGCTGCACACCCCAAGCCTTGTAGGGTGCAGGGATCGCTGCGTGCCTCCTCTCAACTCTCAGCCGTGGAGCTCTGACCTCAGCCTGGAGAGCCCAGAAGCTTCCAGACAAAGCCTGGGCCAGGTCCGAGCCGCATTCCTGCTCTGCTGCTGCTCGGCTAGGAGGCGGCCTTGCTGCCACGCGGTCCAATCCTGGAAGTCCTTGACGCCCCACCTACGTCTCCCTGCATCTCACCGGCACCTCCCACCATGGGTTGGGGGGCATAGGCTCACAGGAGGGCTGATAACTGGGGGACCAGTTACCAGCAGGCTTCGAGCACCCGTCAGGGTCCTACCCAGGGCTCCGCAGGCACGAGACAAATGGGACCGGGTCATTTCACGTGTCTCACTTTGCCCCAATCTCATTTCTCACTGTCACTGCAACTGTGAGGCGCTAGGAGCATCCTGGCCATCTGGGCTTGGCTCCTTCCTCTGTGTAGCGCCTGGGGCAGGGACCACAGCCTGGGGTTGAGGGGCAGCAAGGCCGCAGGAAAGGGGTATTGTGACATGAGGCACCAGGACAGGCTTCTGGAAGGAGGAAGCCATGGCGACAGCTGTCCCAGTCACTCTTGCCATGCGGTTAAACACATCCCAGACTCTGCAGATCTGTGGGCCAGGAATCAGGACAAAGCACAGCGGGGTGGCCTTGTCTCTCTCCACAATGTCTGGGACCTCACTCACCGTAGCCTTGATGGACAGGTGAGATGCCAGGGCTAGGGGCCGGGGAGGGGGGGCTGGACTGTCTGCTGGAACACCCACCATGGCCCCTGCACATGTGCACATGTGCACACACATACACACATCTCATGCTGGCACCCTCAAAGCTGATGTACTCCAGGCTCACAGAGGAGGCCCAGGGTCAGTGCGAGGGTCTCCCCATACTCACAGGGTGCCAGTTATCCACTCAGCCACAGTCTGGAAACATTAAGTGGAGACTTCCAGATGTACACAACTCACAAGTTTTAAGTTGTGCGCCCCTCAGAGCAGGTAAAGAAATCTTAAGCCATCCCACTCCTGGAACCAAGATGCCCTCCCTGTGTGTGCCGCCTGCCCACTTGGTCACCTGGCAGCCACCTAGGCTTCCAGATCGACTCTCCCAGCGTCACAGGGCTTGTGTTCAAGTCACTTCTATTTTACTTACTATCGGCCCCAAGGCACAAAACTAGGGAGGCTGGCAATTTGTTCTCATCCTTCTTAAATGAGATATTGGCAATTGTATGACAGCGTCGGGTTATAACTGCTCCATCTCATTATTAGTCCTTGTTGTCCATCTCCTGTGGAATCTCATTCACGAATGAACTCCCATCGTGAGTCTGTACGCATAGGGAAAATGCACGGTGTTTGGAGGTTCCGCAGTGTGGGGAGCAACTTGGACTAGACTAAGTTACTGGAATTAAGACTTATTCTATGCATCTGCTCTCCCACAATATGGCGCTGGGAGAGGAGTAAAAACAACTTTTACACAGCTGCCTCCAGTTCAACCAGTAACCTGCAGGAGCTGATCCCACTCCTGATTGGAGGAGGGCAGCGTACTCGGCGTGTGGGTAGCAGAGTTGGGATTGGTGGAAGAGGACTATAAAGGAGGAGAGAGACAACATGCACCAGAACACATGAGGAACATCTGAGCAGCCCCCGAGAGAGCCGGCCAGTGGTGTGCCGCTCCCCCACGGAAGTGGGGAAAGTGGCAGGTGGAAACACCCTTCCACGGAGGTGGAAGGGACGGTAGCCAACCCGGGAAGGACCAGAAGCAAACCCAGGGAGGGCCGAGCAGACAAAAGAACAGCGCAGGGTCCTGTGTTGTTCCTCCATGAAGAGGGGGAGCGACATAATGGTGCCGTGACTCGGATAGGAAACCTAGGCAGGGTTTAGTGTCGTTCCTCCGCGAAGAGGGGGAGCGACACCGCAGCATCTTCTCTGGGTCAGGGGAGGAATGTGGAGGAAACCCAGCCCAGCGGAAAAAGAGGTGGGCTCAGAGGAGAAATCCAGGCTTCAGTGGAGACACGGCTTCTCCTAAGAAGACAGTGCAGGCACCAAAGAAGTCACTCCCGGAAGACCTGGAGACGTCACTCAAGAAGACCCTGGATGTGGCTTCTACAAGATCTGCAGCTGGCACTCTCTCTAGGAAACCCAGAAGAGCGGCCCCCAGAGGCCTGAGGTGCCTCCCGTTCAAACAAGAGGATTCCTCCGCAGGCTCCAGAGAAATCCCTGTGCTCAGCATTGAATTGCGCCCCGCTAACTTCTCGTGATGGAGAGAGGGCCATGTTGAAAAGTGCTCACTGCTACAGATGTAGCTGCAATCCAGTTACCTGGGCGTCCATGGTGCCCGCACTGGAAAATGTAGAACACAGAAGCTATTTATACAGATAGGGTGCATTTCAGCAAGGAACGTGCAACTGGCATTTAGAATTAATTTAGCACCTTGTCTGCTCCGAGGACATATGCTATGTGTCTGGAATTCTGACACTGGCAACATCATGGGTACGAGTTCCACGTGGCCAGGAAGGACCGAAGTTACCCTTGGCACAGACACAGGTGCGCTATGGGTGTCAGCAACAGTCACACCTCCCAGGGTGTGCAGACACTAGAGTCTTCAGACCTAAGTGGCCATATGGCACCTGTCTTGCTTTTTAGCACTGAATGTAAAAGGTGGTGTGCAAGCTGGAGGCAGGGCACGACCGGCACCGCCTCTGCCATCTCCACTTGGCTCTACGTGGAGGGTTCCCAGCGAGGGACAGGCCACCACGTGTCCCCTGGGCTTGCATCTGAAAGTCCCAGAGCCTGCAGGGGGTGTTGGAATCACACCCTGGAGCAGGCACCCACCTGTGCGGTAACTGGCAACGCCCAGCAGTGTGCACCTTAGAAGCCCTTAATGAGTAACTGGTTTCACTTGGCGACACAGACCTACAAAATCCCAGTCTTGCAGACTCAGAGACCGACTGCTGGGGATGGAAGCAAGGGGGCAAATCATCCCAACAACTGCAGGGGTGCAGGCCAGGTCCTGGAAAAGCAGGAACTGCCCCCAACCTGCTTCTGACTCTCTGTGCCCACGGTGTCACACGCCCACGTGTGTCCCGAGCACTCTCACTGCAGTCTGTTATGCAGAAGAAAACGCCACACCCCACCCCAGTCTCCAGGGCACGGCTTGCCGGTGGGGTGAGGGGCCAGAGACAAACAGCCAGCTCAGCCCTCTGGGCCACTGATTAGGACTGATTAGGGGGAGGGGAGTGCAGGTGAGCCTGAAAATTCTGGGAGGCTCACACAGTACACAGGGCTCCAGGGACGGAACCAAGAGTGCAGGGACCCAGCAGGTGGTGGGGCTACTGGGAGAGCAGCTGGCAGCCGAGGCAGGAGTGACAGGACAATGAGTTAGACAGCAGCCAGGGTCAGGACAGCGCTGCAGGGATGGTGCCAGGTGCTGGGACGAGCAGGCTCAGGACCTGGCTTTGGCCTTCAGTGAGATGAGGACCCCTGGGGTCACAGCAGCTGGTGCTCTGCTCTGCATTGAGTCAGGGTAAAGGTCAAACGTCCAGCTCCTCGAGTTCTCGCTCTGGTCTCTGACACTACGGGTCCACTTAGGGCCCCACGGGAAAATCCCAAAAGCATGGTCGGGAGCAAGAGCCCCGTGGACAGCCGCAGGCACGGCGTTGCCTCTGTCTTCCCCGTGTCTCAGACACAGGCAGGCTCAGCAGCCCTCCCTCCCTGGTGTCCATGAATGGATGGAAATGCAAAGCTTGCAAGGGCAAGATGCTTCAGGCCCAAGGTGGAGCCGGCACCGCCCACACCCTGTGTCAGCAGCACAGACCCTAGGTCCCCTGACTGCATCTGAGCCTGGTGGGGCTGTGGTTGTCATGGTAAAGAGGGTGGTGTCTCCAGCTGGACAGCTGGGGTTGGCCCTCTCCGAGGGGCACCCCCTGGAGCAGCCCCTAAGCCCACCGCTCCCGGCAGCCGGCAAACTGCAGGAAACTGGTCATTTAACACTCACCAAATTCATCTTCACATTGTGCAAACCAGTTCATGAACCAAGACCCCAAGACCAATATTAGCAACTCTAGAACACAGGATTCTAAAACTTTAAATTTAAAAATTTTATTCACACAAAACAAAAACTCCAGACAGCACTGAGGTGGGGCACAGTGGAAGGTAAGCCCCTGCCTCGGCCGACCCAAAGGACCAGACACTGCCAGCAACGCTTGTGCAACCTTCCAGGAGCCAGGTCCCTGCCTGCTCTGTGCAAGGACTCTGTGTGCTTTTTATACACACGTGCATGGAAAGTTCGCTCCCTCTCTTCCCAGATTCTGCTCTCCGGAATGCACCTGCTCACTGACACATCCTCACAATTAACAGTCGCGGGACTTTCTAGGTCAGATGGACACGCACAGAGCGGTCACAGATCCGAGCCGCCCGGCCGTCAAGGTCCCAGCTGTGGTCAAACATGTGAGTGTCTGCCTTCTTAGTTCAGCTCCCACGCGCTGCACCAGTGTCTTTTCACGTCTACCCGTGCGTGCGCCCTCTGCAGCGGCCACCAAGTGCTGACCTGCCACCCGGAGCCCTGAGCACAAGGCGGCTTCGATGGCCTACGGGAGCACCCTGTGCTCATGCGCTTCACCCAGAGAGCTGTCAGGTGCCGCTGGCCCTGAGCCCAGCATGAATCAAAGGCCTGAGAGAAACACAGAAAACAAGGTTGTGCGTGGGTCAGCTACTGGAAGGTTGTGACCCCCCACACAGAGGAATCCACCCTGGATTGCCCTTGGAGCAATGGTTCTGGAGTTGCCAACTCAGTGCTGGGTGGTGACTTTCTAGAATGCAACCACCATGATTAACAAGGGTCAACTGAATTTAATTCTTCCGAAGTGGCTATCATACCCCATTTGGTACATGGATGTGTTTTGTTTTTTGCTTAGCAAGCTGTCTTGGATACTGCCCCACATTGGCCCAAAAAGAATGTCCTTGTTCTTTTTCCTGACTGTGTAATACTCCATGGCATGAGCATACGATCACTATCTAAGCGCCCTGCCACTGATTTGGGGCATTTTCCATCTCTGGTCAGTATCTGCAATGCTGAGTACCTGTGCAGGTCCGTCTGTAGGACACGCTCTAGCAGCAGCGGGGTGACGTCGGACAGGTCTCCCCAGGCCCCCTCCCCAAGAGCTGGTGTCTACATACATCCGACACCCCCAGGCTGTGGGAGTCCTGACTCCCCAGTCCCCCTCCCCAAGACCTCGTGTCTACACGCTCTCCGACCCCGAGGCTGTGGGAGTCCTGACTCCCCAGGGCCCCTCCCCAAGAGCTCGTGTCTACACACACTCTGACCCCCAGGCTGTGGGAGTCCTGACTCCCCAGGCCCCCTCCCCAAAACCTCGTGTCTACACTCTCTCCGACCCCGAGGCTGTGGGAGTCCTGACTCCCCGTGGGAGGTGGTTTCAGCCTCTTGGGCTGCTGCAGCTGTGTCCAACAACCACAAGCTGATTCTCTCACCATTGCGGAGGCCGGCAGCCCAAGCGCAAGGCATGAACAGGCCCAGTTCCTTCCAGGACTGTCAGGGAGAAGCTGTCCCAGGTCTCTGTCCCAGCTCCCAGCAGCTGCCCACAGGGTTCCTCCCCGTCTCCACTTCCTCCATCACTCGGTGTGTGTCCGATCGCCCTCTTCTCCTATGGATGCCACTCCAGGGCCCACCCTAACCCAGGGTCACCTGCTGACCTCTGATTTCCACATAATGTCTCCTTCCCAGGTACCGAGGGCTAGGGCTGCCTTGGCGTTTGTGGGAACCAGTGCAGCCACAGCAGAGGCAACCGCGGGTGCTTTCCTCTTTGCTGCTCTGAGGTACCCCAGGCTCTGTTGCTGGCAGGTAGAGTCTGGCTAACAGTGGAAATCCCAGGGAGCTGGCTGCTCCCGGCAGACCCTTCAGCTGCTCGTTACCTACTGCCCATACCACAGTGCCATGCGGGCCCCACCTGGAGGCCTCTGACCCTCGCCCATTGATGTGGGTCGGGGGTCAAGGAGGCAGGAGGGGCGGAGGATGGGGGGAGGGGCATTGCCCCACGTGTGCCTGAGCAGGTGCCGCTGGAACAGACTTTGCCACTGCCCGTGACAGGTGTGGTGGGGTGGGGGTGGGGGGCTCTGTCACCAGCGCTGAGCAGGTGAAAATCGCAGGAAGTCGGTGTCCTGCCTGACGTTCAGGAGTCAACGGATTGCTCTGTTTGTCTTTGCCTTGGAGACAAGGTGTCCCGGCCTGCCAGCGCGCAGGTCTCTGCATCTCACACGTCTGTGCGTGTGCCATGGCCTCAGGTACATTTCCCTGCAGTGCGGGGCAGGGGCTCTCCCGTCTGGGAAAAGCCCTGAAGAGCCTGCCCTCTGCCTCTCGCGGACATTCCTCTGCTGGAAGTCGGCCCGCAGGGCGCTCACCTGCGGGCGGCCGCACCTGCGCAGCTGCTTCTCCACAGCCTTGTAGAAGTTGGCAAGGGGCACACAGAACTCCGTCTCCCACTGCTGGAGGCACAGGACCCCGCCTCTTTCCCAGACCAGATTCCCAGCTGTGCCACAATTCCCTGGGCACCCAGAGCCTCAGCCAGCACTGGGCCCCGGCCGTGTTGTTAGCAAGATGGACGGCCCGGAGCCCCTGTGTCCCCTGACAGTCTCTCCAGCGCCCTCTCTGTGTCAATGAGGGCGAAGAATTCCTCTGTGGGATCAGCCACCATCACTTTGCCCAGCCTTCCCAGCCAGAGAAAGGAAGGGGACACGGGCAGGTTCCGCCCTGCCCTGCTCACCACTGCAGCAGCCTGAGGCTAGGTCTAGAGAAAGGCCCCAAGCAGGAAGCAGGAGTGGACTAGATGAAATGCTTGAAGGACTAGAGAAGTTTGCCTGGGGAAGTTCCCCATCTGCCCCATCCAGTTACCCTGTCTCCTGGTGAGGAGCTAAAACCTCAGGCCCTGTGTAAGTGACATGCACAGATCCAACTTTCTGTGGTAGGGGGAGTAGCCCCCAGGAAACACCAGCGTGGCTGCAGTGAGCAGAAACGGGGGTGCACAATGCTTGGCTGATGACTGCCTCCCTCCAGTCCATGTCCCGCTGGGCAGCAAGAGGTGAGCAGATTGGAGCCACGGGAGAACCTTCCAGACGATGCTGAGTGAGCGGGGACGCCTCCCTGGTAAAGATCCCAGAGCAGGATTTGCTGCTCGGGGTCCGGGTTAATCCAAAGCACCGAACGCAATCAGGACTCACGATCAACACCTGATGGATGTGCTGGGGCGGCATTTTGTTTTCCAGGAGTTCTCCATTAGGATTTCGGAGTGGTGGGGTAGGGAGGGTAAGGTGGTCAGAGACAGAACAGTGCTTCCCAGAAGGACTCCCAGGGACGTGGGGGAGGGGTGAAGGAGAGAGAGAGAGAGAGACCTCCAGGCTTCCTAGAGAGGTCCAGCCCCGGTCTCAGGGAAAGGAAGAATGATGGCCAGGTACCCAGGGAGTCTGGGGAAGGAGGCTGGGATTGTTGGGATTGGGGACCAGAGAGCAGGAGATTCCTTGTCAGATCGAAAAGGAAAATGATGGATTTTGTTGGTTTTGTTTTGAATGTATTTATGCATTAGAGAGAGCACCCTCCCTTCCCAAGTGCCCACAACACCCTGGCCGGGCCCGGGCAGAGCCAGGAACTGGGAGTTTGACCCAGGTCTCCCACGTGGGTGGCAGGGGGCTGGTTACTTGAGCCACCGCCACTGCCTCCAGGGTGCACACTGGCAGGAAGCTGGAGTCCGGAGCCGGGGCTGGGAGTGGACGTTAGGCACACTGATTGGGGACCAGGCCATCTTGACTACCAGGCCAAATGCCGCTCCCTATTGATTTTTTCATTGCCTTTTTCTTTTTAAGAAGGGTTGTTAATTGCTTTCAATTTCATCTCCCGTAATAAATCCAGAGGAAAAAAAATCGAACATTAAAATTATTTTTCGTTAGTGTTATTTACTGGATTGCTTCTGAAAGTGCGATGTGCACTGAGCAGAGGCAGGTGGGGAATGGGGTGCTACCTGGCGTGCATTTGGGGGGATGCACAGGGTTCTGCTGTGCTCTGCTTGAGGCTGGGCAGACTTGGGAGGTCAGGGGCTGCAGGCTCCTCTGATCTGAGCCATTGTGGTTTGATAGCATTTGTTAACATATTAATGGCAGGGAAAGGCTTTCTGGCAGAAAAATACCTCATCTTTCCTCCCTGAAACAAAGAGACGGGGCTGGGTGAGGCAGACACAAAGGGGCCAGGTGCTCCCCTCCCCACCCCAAGAAGATCCACAGCCCCAGCTCTGTCTTGGGGCGCAGGCTCTTGGGGGCTGACACTCTCGGTGTCTGTGGAGGCCCCAAAGGCACACAAGGAACAAGGACACACAGCCTGGCTCAAGGCAGAGGGACGGCTTGGAAAGCCCCATCAGGGTGAGAGAACATTCGGGATCAGATGAGAGGGGCTGGGGTAGTGGTGCAGTGCATCAACCTACTGCTTGAGACACGAGCATCCCACGTGGACGCCGGTTCAGGTCCTGGTTGCTCTGCTTCTGATCCAGCTCCCTGCTAATGCTCCTGGGGAAGCAGCAGATCATGACCCTCGTCAGGGCATTGGGGAACTCACAGCCACGCAGCACGGCCCCTGCCACCCACGTGGGAGACCTAAATGGAGTTCCTGGCTCCTGGCTTTGGCTGGGCCCAACCTGGTGGTTTCTGGTATTTCAGAAATGAACTGCTGTGGCTCAGGCTGGTGCTGTGGCTCACTAGGCTAATCCTCTGCCTTCGGTGCCGGCACACTGGGTTCTAGTCCCAGTTGGGGCACCAGTTCTGTCCCGGTTGCTCCTCTTCCAGTCCAGCTCTCTGCTGTGGCCCTGGAGGGCAGTGGAGGATGGCCTGGGTGATTGGGCCCTGCACCCGCGTGGGAGACCAGGAGGAAGCACCTGACTCCTGGCTTCAGATCGGCGCAGCGCACTGGCCACCATAGCGGCCATTTGGGGGGTGAACCAACGGAAGGAAGACCTTTCTCTTTGTCTCTCTCTCTCTCACTGTCTAACTCTGCCTGTCAAAAAAAAAAATAAACTGGCAGGTAGAAAGTCTATCTTCCTCTCTCACTATAACTCTGCCTTTCAAATAAATAAGTTTTTAAAAATATTTACTTGCAGAGTTATAGAAAGAGAGCGAGAAAGATCTTCCATCCACTGGTTCACTCCCCAGATGGCTGCAGTGGCCAGTGCTGGGCCAAGCTGAACACCATTCAGGTCTCCCACATGGGTGCAGGGCCCAAGCACTTGGACCATCCCCCGCTGCTTTCCCAGGCATTAGCAGGGAGCTGGATTGGAAGTGGAGCAGCTGAGACTCAAACTGGAGCCCATTTGGGATGCCGGATGCAGTGGTTTAACCTGCTGTGCCACAATGCCCCAATTAATTAAGATCAGGTGAGAAGGGCTGAAGGGGAAACTACATGGGAAGGGGTGAACAGGCTGCCAGGAAACCACCAGGGGAGGTGCAGCCCCTTGGGGCTGCCCCCCACTCCAAGCTCAAAGGGCAAGGCGGGATTTGATTGGGAGCCGCGTGGAGGCTGCCACCGAGAGATGACCTGCACAGGGAGGAGGATCCTGCTGATCCCACCCGAAGAAGCTGGAGAGACCAGTGCCCGGCATCACCTGCTTGAGCTGCCCTGGGCCCTCCTGGGTGTCTCTGCTGGATGCACCCAAGAGGAAGCCAGAGACAGGGTGTCCAGTTTGTCCATGCAGGTTGGCCTCTGGAGCTGAGTGCACAGGAGACTGGGTGGGGCGTGGACCTGGGTATTAGCAGCTCCTAAGGCCCCCCAGGGCAGCTGTCCAGGGCTGGGACTCCCAGAGTCTGATGCCCAGGCCTTAGTGGAGACCCTGCCCTCAACTCAACATAGCCGTTCTCCATGGCTTTGCTTGGTTCCAAAGGAAGAGAGACCCTGACTGACCGAGTTGCAGGTTTAGAATCGAATTACCAAGTACAAAGGACACTGCAGCCCAGTCTAGGGAGCGGGCTCCTTCCTGCCAAGGGGAGGCGGTGGGGTCGGGACCTGAGAATGATGCTCAGTCCTTCCTTCCCTCCTTCCTTCCTTCCTTCCTTCCTTCCTTCCTCCCTCCTTCCCCTCCTTCCTCCCTCCCCCCTTCCTTCCTTCCCTCCTCCCTCCCTCCCCTCCTTCCTTCCTTCCTCCCTTCCTCCCTCCCCCCTTCCTTCCTTCCTTCCTCCCTTCCTCCCTCCCCCCTTCCTTCCTTCCCTCCTTCCTTCCTTCCTCCCCTCCTTCCTTCCTTCCTTCCTTCCTTCCTCCCTTCCTCCCTCCCCCCTTCCTTCCTTCCTTCCTTTCTCCCTTCCTCCCTCCCCCCTTCCTTCCTTCCCTCCTTCCTTCCTTCCTCCCTCCTCCCCCTCCTTCCTTCCTTCCTTCCTTCTTTTCTCCCTTCCTCCCTCCCCCCTTCCTTCCTTCCCTCCTTCCTTCCTTCCTCCCTCCTCCCCCTCCTTCCTTCCTCCCTCCCTCCCTTCCTCCCTCCTTCCCCCTTCCTTCCTTCCTTCCTTCCTTCCTTCCTTCCTTCCTCCCTCCCTTCCTCCCTCCTTCCCCCTTCCTTCCTTCCTTCCTTCCTCCCTCCTTCCCCTCCTTCCTCCTTCCCCCCTTCCTTCCTTCCTCCCTTCCTCCCTCCCCCTTCCTGCCCTCTTTCCTTCCTTCCTCCCTCCTTCCCCTCCTTCCTTCCTTCCCTCCTCCCTCCCCCCTTCCTTCCTCCCTTCCTCCCTCCCTCCCTCTTCCTTCCTTCCTTCCTTCCTTCCTTCCTTCCTTCCTTCCTTCCTTCCTTCCTTCCTTCCTTCCTTCACCCTGTCTCCATCTGAGCTTCCCCAGGAGCTGCCCCCTGAGACCAGCATGCAGGTAGAGGGCAGGTGCCCAGAAGGTGGTCCCAGGAAGCACAGGGAAAGGGTGGGGACGTGAGATGGGGAGGGAGCAGCAGAGGATGCGCCCACACAGCGGCCATCCTGTGGGCATCGGGGGTCGATCCTGCTGGGTCTGTGTGGAGCCGTTCCCTCTGCACGAGGGGTTTCTATAAACGCGTGATGTGCTGTGTTGTATTACGTTCAGTGCATTGTGATAACTCTGCCTCTCTCTGCCTGTGTCAGTCACTGGCTGAGGCTGCAGATGGCGCAAGGCCATTGATTGCCAGCTACTCTGGCTCCAGGGGCCAGGGGGTAGGGGCAGTGCAGGACAAGTGGGTTCTGAGGATGCTTTGAGGCTCTGTTTCGATCGGGGGTCGTGAAGCCACACAGAGGAGAGGCTCTCACACTCACAGATCCCTAGAAACAGGGGTAGAGTTGCCACACAGTGCCTCACAGGCCACAGGACGAAGCACTGGGGGGGCAGCAGCAGTGAGAGAGAGATGCGGGCTGTGTCCGTGGGAACGGGCAGGGGAGGCATAGGTGCAGGCGTAGGGCTGGCTGAGCCATCGCAGGGGCTCTGGGACCAGGGCTCTCCCTCCTTCTCTGGGACTGGCCCTGTCAAGAGTAAGGTGTGTGGCCGGTGGCCACAGGGTGAGGACCCAGTGGAGGAGGTGGGTGGTGGGCTTTGGCCGGGAAGGTGGCCTGGGACAGGCAGCTGAGAGACAAGTCATTCACAGTCCCTGCGGATGGACCTGCCCTGGGAGCAGCTGTCCTTTTGGGGTCAGCAAGACCCCAGACGCCAAAGCATCAGAACCCAGCAGTGGAAGCCCTGCCTGGTGCAAAGAGCAAGGCCAGAGAGAGAAAGGAGCTGTGGGAGAGGGGCGGGGCTCCTGACAGCACGTGCTTCACAGCAGGCCAGCCAGTGCCCAGGGACCTGTGAGCAGACCCCTGAGCCTGACGCACGGACTGCTCCAGTGAGTGCTGGGGCCCCCACCCTTGTCACCACGGAATGTGGACCAGGCACTTCAGCTCGGGGCAGTGGGCCGGAGCTGCCTGGGCATGCAGCCTGAGTCCATGCAAGGGGGGATGGGCGCGGGCTCTGGGCCCGGGTCCAGCGGGTGCCAGGAATGGGCACGGTGGGCTCTGCTCCTGGAGCCAGACCTCCAGGCAGTTGGGCACACTCCACGGCTCCCCGTGCCAGAACTGGCCAGGGAGATGTCGCCGCTGGCTTTTTAGGACAGGATGTTCTCTGTCCAACCAACGCCACACACTCTCCGGCCGGGGGAAAAACCTGTGGCTCTGCGTGGGAGGTGCGGTGGGCAGGTCCTCTGCTGGGGGCTCTCACTGCCAGCTTCCAAGGGCAGGTGCTTGTGGGGGCTCCCAGCGTCCAAACTGACCAAACAAGCAAGCCCCATCCTCTCTGAAACCACCAAAGATCCCTTCTAGGAAACTCAGAACATTCACCTGGCTGCAGATCCATCAGTTGCCCACAAGGAAGATCACAGCTGTGCACCGAAAGGAAAACGGGGAGAAGTCAGAGATGTGAGAAAAGCCAGCCAACTTTGAGAGTATTCCAGGGAATATTCTAGAGGACTCTCTTCAGGCCCTGCCACTTGATTCCCAGGACACCTGCTCCATCACCCCAGGGCAGCCCGGCTCCCCCCGCCCTCCCTCTTGGGGGGGCAGGCCAGGGTCTCACTCCCCAGCACGTGGCAGAGGCTCCGTCAGGCGCAGCCCCCTGTGATTCAGTTGCAGCAGAGACGCACAAAGCCCAGGACGGTTGCAAATGTCTTTCTTCATTATGATTTTTTCTTCCTAGAGCTTGCTAATTAAATCATTGAAATTTTATCTTCACTTAACCATGGATAAGAAGCATTTGAAACATTTAATTACTATGCTGCAAGACATTCAGAGCAGCCAGGAATCTCGGCAAGTCGGCTCCATCAGGAAGGGGAACAGATGGGGAGGGCAGGAGACGGTGAAAGGGAGAGGGCAAAGCAGAGGGCGCGCGTGGTTTATCTACAGAGGAACCTGCACCTATCGCTCTCCTGCCTGGTCCCACCCTGTGCCTCTGCTGAGCGTTGGGTGGCAGCCATAGAAAGAGTTCTTGAGAGAGGGAGTTTTCAGGGCTGCTTGGCTCATCACTCGGAATTGCATTTCAAATTCTGCCTACATTGAAACGCAGGGTCTCTGAGTTCCCTGGCCTTCTCCCACTCCTGCCCAGCAAAATAAAATATCGTGAAATAAAATTGAAGTAGGTCAACTCCAAGGTGAAGCTCGTATTCAGCAGGTTGGGAACAGGGCCCCAGGGCCCTGTTAGTGTCAGAGCCTGTCCCCGATGCCCAGAGCTGGCTAAGCGCTTTCTTTGATCACACGTAATCTGCCCAGAACCTCGAGTGGGCCATGTCTCCTCAGCCCCCAGGGGCCTGCAGCTGTGCTTGTGCCCAGGGCAGTGCACACGGGGGCTTACGGCAGCACGCCTGTACTTCCTGCAGGTTTGGGAGCCGGGCCCTGGCTCTCTGCGGTCTTTGGTAGCACCCCTCTGCCCTCACATGGCCTTCTCCTCGGCGTGTTCCCCGCGTCCCAGTCCCGCTTCCATGAGGATGCCACCACGCTGGGTAGGAGCCACACAGGTGGCCTTACTTCTATAAACCCGGTCTCCAAATAAGGCCACAGTCACAGGCACTGGGGTCCGGGTGACTGACTCACCTATAACACAGACGCTGGGAGACAGTAGCCCAGGGTCACAGGCTGGGAAGAGTGGGAGGGGGGTTCCAGCCCAGGTCTGGGGTCTGCACCAGGCTCCTGACTGCTGTGCTGGCCCTTGGGTAGGGCCTAGACCTTGACTCCCAGGTGCTTCTGCCACCTCCCAGGGGTGTCCCTGTCCTGGAAGCAGCTGAGACCGGCCCAGAGTCCCCGGGGCTTCCTGGATTCCCGGGAGCTGCTCTCTCTCACTGCCGTTCTTAGGACTCTGGGCTCGTTCCAACAGGAATAAACAGTCGTGAGCAAGGCTTTCAGGGGCTCCTCCTGGAAAACCACCCCCTCCCCATGGGGCCCTGGCCCCGAGGCCGGCAGCGGAGCAGCCCACATCCAGGGTGGGGTAAAGCGATGCCTCTGCTGACTGTGGCCCAGGGATGCTGAACTCAGAGGGGCTTCCTCAGTCCCCACTCCGCGTCCTGAGTGCCGGGCACCCTGCGGCCTGGGCTGACTGGAAAGGACACCTCCTTGGAGCTGCGTGGCCAGTCCCTGCCCCGCAGCGCCTTCTCCGTCCCATATTTCCCCACGCTGCACCCCATCCCACTTTGGCTAGGTTCCAGGATGCCAGTCAGAGAGAGCGGGCTGGGGCAGGGCAGAGCAGGGGGACCTACCCTCACCCCTGTCCATTCAGGGCCGGCAGGCGGCGTCCTGGGCCGGCTCCATGGCCAACCCTATGATAAAGACAGGAGTCGGGGCTGCTGCACTGAGCCGCACCAGGCCCCAGGCGCCCCAGGCACACTGGCTGGCTTTCCTGCAGGAGATTAGCAAGCGGAAGGATTTCCCATTAAACACAGTAATTATGAAAATCCTTTGTGGCAACACGCAGGAAACAGCATGCAAAACATTGAAGGAAACTTCTGGAACTGAACCACTATTATACTGTCGAGTTGCAGATACGGTGGGAAAAAAAACCCAAGCGGGTGCCAGTGCTAGCTACACACACCCGTGCGGGCTGTACTTAAAGCGCCAGCTATTAACTTGATCCGTTTGTTATGAGATAATGAGATGCGCAGGCCTTTAATTTCCACTAACCACCTCGGGAGTTCAACCCTTCATTTTGGAACAGGCTGCGGGCTGCAAGGTGCTCTCTGATTGGATGCTTACCTGGCAGGTGAGGGAAGCCAGATTTCTGATGCTGGGGCAACAGTCTCGTCTCAGGGCCTGGCCCCTCAGCCATTGTAATCACCTGTCCCCTACCGGCTGGGGAGGCAGGGCTGGCAAGAAACACAGGCCCACAGGACCCCCAAAACAGGGACACCATGGCCCTTGGCCATGGCAGGTAAGTGTGTACCTTGTGCCTCCAAGCACCAGGCCACCTGTGCATGCCGGGAACGTTCTAGACAGATTCTGGGGCTGGCCAGAGGGAGGGCAGCCTGTGTTTCTTCCTTGTTAGGAAGGAACACTCTAGGGATGGATCTTTGAGAGTCCAGAGCACTCCTGGGGCCTTCAGATGCCCCAGGTAATTGGCTGGAGTGACCTGGAACCTGCTCAGGGCTCCCGATGGCTCCTGCATGGCCCCCAGCACCCCACACTCTCCTCCTTGGTGACTGTCACCCAAACCTGTGGTTCTTGTAGCCTCAGGGGGGGTCTGCGTGGACCAGCAGCTGTGGCGGGGCTGGGAGCCCTCAGCGTCAGACCCATAGATGATGTCTTTTCTCCACCATGTGGGGCCCCCTGGCTATGGCCAGCATCATGGCTGATGCCCGGGCTCACCACTTGGGGTGTGGTCCGAGCACAGCAGCATCGGCGGCCCCTGGAGCTCTGTAGAAACCCACCCCCAAAGAGCCGGAATGTGCATGTCCTGGGGAACCTGGGACACCTCGCAGTGCCTGGACCGAGGACAGCAGGAGAGGAGAGGGCCCAGCAGGGTGACTCCGTCTGAAGAAGCAGTCAGAGAGGAAGAACCCAGCACCTGGAAAATACAAATCGCTGCTTCCAGCACCAGGTGCACGAGGGCTGTGGCCACAGCTTGGGAGGGGTGGCCTCCACAGGACAGGCCAGGGGCAGGAGACACAAGGCCACCCATGCTCCCCTGTTCCTGCACCTGCCCCACCTCCACCTGTGCCCAGCTTGAGTTACTGCCCTCTGCTGGGCTCCGGGGGAAATACAACTGGTGAGGGGTGCAGAGGCTGGGGTGAGGTGGTGGCGTGGAATCAGACCCCGATGCTTCAAGAACAACAGCAAAGACAACAGTAACAATAGCCCACATTTTCTGCAGACGATTCCATAGTAACCCCACCCCACCCCACAGCAAGCAGCACCCCCAGGTTTGCTCTGCATTCTCCCTCCCACTGAAGGCACCTGGAGTCACCGACGGCCGGACTCTGCCCCCTCCACCCAGAGCCCTGCGGGCAGGGTCTGACTTTGTCTGGTGAGTGCCTATAGCCCTGAGGGGTCCATAGGGAGGTGAGGGGGACAGGAAGGGACAGGGACAGCAGGACGGGGTGGCTGTTTGTGATGCGCATTTATAGCTGTTTCCAAAACCGGGCTCCCAGGAGAGAGGACCCAGGGCCGCCCATGTGAACCTCGCGGCTCGTGATGGGTCAGCCACAGAGAGAGTCCCCTGTTCCAGGACTGGCGTTCGAGACCCCAGCCGGCCCTCAGCCTTAAAGAAGAGGACAGCCATCAGGGAAAGCGAGGCACAGCTGTGCAACAACACCTCGGCGCGAATTTTACCATCTCGGCCATCTGCGAGTGTCCAGCTCGGGGGCCTTAAGCGCACAGAGGTTGTGAGCTCTGCCCCTTCCCCAGCCCCTGGGGACCTGAGAAGAAAAGTGGGGTCCCCACACAGGCTTATTTTTCTGGAAATTGACCTCAAACAACTTAAAAGTTTAAAAAAAAAACTCTAAAAGCAACAGGAAAGCTCCAGAGGGTGGGAGGTGAGCCGCTCCCTGTTGGCACCTGACTGGGGAGCGTGAGGGCGGCCCGCCTCCCCCTCGACCGTTCTCCCTGTGGTTCCATCGCCACAGTGTGTGGGTCACAGCCCCACTGGTGTGGGAGTCGAGGGCAGCAGGCAGCCAGGCGAGGCCCTCCTGATGACATTTACCACCCACCCCCACGGGGGCAGCCACGGCCAGGCCCTGCCCCTCCAGTTTCCTGGCTTCGTCCAGCAAGGACACAAATGTCCAGAAAGGCCCTGGCCTAGAGTCCCCTCAACCCCGTCCATCCAGAACTTGCAACTTCCCTCCCCTACAGGGGCTCCCCTGGGATTCATCTGTTACCACTCAGGCTGAGGATCCCCAAGCAGAATACTTGGGACCAGCAGTATTTCGGAGTTTGGGTGGTTTTTTTCCAGATTTTGGAATATTTGCATCTACTTGATGAGATACGGTGGGAACGGGACCCCGTATGCACATGTGTGTGTCACCTTCCACAAACAGCCTGCAGGAGATGTTTGACAATATTTTTAGTGCACCTGCCTTGTGACTGTGTCTGATCCTAGCGCTCAAAAGCGTTTGGATTTTGGAGCATTCCAGATTTCGGGTTTTCAGATTAGGGAAGCTCAACTTGTCGCCGTGGCTGTCGGCCAGGGCCTTGCCTCTAGGGCTCTGGCACAAACATTTCCGGCCCCAGGTATGCGACCACACCTCTCACTGGGCACTCTGTGGAGTTTCGGCAATTTCTCCCTAACAACGTGGGTGGATATGAGTGACATCCGGTGCTCCCTTCCTTTTAAAAAATGAAACATGTCAGGGTTGGCATTGTGGTGCAGTGGGTGAAGCCACCGTCTGCAGCACCAGCATCCCATACAGGCACCAGTTTGAGTCCCAGCTGTTCCACTTCAGATCCAGTTCCCTGCTGATGTGCCTGGGAAAGCAGTGGAAGATGGTCCAGGTAATTAGGCCCCTGCATCCACGTGGGAGACCTGGATGAAGCTCCTAGATCCTGGTTTCAGCCTAGCCTAGCCCTGGCCATTTTGGCTATTTGAGGGGTGAACCAGTGGATGGAGGATCTGTTTCTGCTTCTTTCTCTCTCCCTTTCAAATAATTAAATAAATATTTAAAAATGAAACATTTCCAGCACAGGATACAGATGGCCTGGGTTGGCTCCCACAGACCTGGTAACTTCCATTTAACACCCCCCACCCCAACTCCTGACGTCCTGACCTGGGAAGAAGTCCTGTGCTTGGAGCTGTGGGGACACTTCTCAGCCCTGACCCCAGCCTAGGGCAGAGAAGCATTAGCAACCCCTGCAGCTCAGGGACGTGCGAAAGTTTCAGGCCAGGGATCTCTCCAGTCCACGCCGGCTCTCCAGCCCAGTGCTCTGGGTCCCCACGGTACCCACCGTCCCCACCATGGGTAAGCGAGGTCAACACACAAGGTCCCCCAGCTCCTGGGTGCTAGGACGTTTGCCAAGGGCTGCACTCGGGCTGTTTCCTGCAAGCCGGGGGGCAGCCCCTGGGTAAATGGGAGAGGGCTTGGGGTGCTGCCCCCACCAGAGCAACGTGGAAGCAGAGGTATATTCAGGCTGGTGTGTTGGGGCCAGACCTGGCCTCGCTGCTCCCGGATCGGGGGTTCAGGCTGCTTCCGGGCACAGGAAACACACCGCTTGGGTCACGTTTCCAGGGAGGAATCTTGGCTCCTCTGTGGTGAGGCGGTTTTCCCTTTCAGCTCCAGGTCCCTGGCTTTCTGCCTGTCCTCCGTCTTTACCACTCCCACCCCCACCCCGCCCCTTGCCTGCTCTCGCTGCTGAAAGGTGGTTCCTGAGCCCCACTCCAGGATCCCAGGCTCAGGATCAGATCCCTACCGACCTGCTTTCTCTCTCAGTCCTAACGGATCAACATCACAGGACCCTCCGGGAATTGAGAACCCAAGGATAATCGCAGCAAACCATCGATCTCTGCTCCAAGCACCCAACTAGCAGAACCGTTCTTATCAACCCATTTTACAGATGGGTACGCTCAGATCTCTCTGAAGCCAGTAGCCCTCTTCCATCTGCTGTACTGTGCTGTCTCCCGGGGGGGTCCAAAGAGGCAGCTGCTTCACTGGGAAACATTCAAAACTTCTACAAAGCAGAGAAGGCACCCACCCCTAGGTGACACTGCTCCAGCACCAACAATTTTCTGTTCCCAGCTGATCCCATTTGGTCCATTTGTCCACTCACTCTGGGTGAGCCCTCAGTTCTTTTGAAGCCAATTTCAGGCAACCTGTTATTGAATCTGTTACTATCCCGGTGTGCGTCCCAGGAACTCAAAACACAACTGAAGATGCTCTCAACCACTCCTTACTGCCACCGAGCACCTGGCAGGAGTTCAAAGTTCCCTAATTGTCTCACAGAGATTTTTTCTCTCGTCATTTTAAAATGCGAGTTGGGAAATAAATAAGATCCACATGTGGCAGCCGGCCAGCCTGTGGGACCCTCTTCCCCTTGTCCTGTATGTGATGAAGGAAGAGGGTACCCTGTTGAGGCTGCCACCGTCGGGGGCTGGCAGGGGATGTGCGTGGGTCATCTGGTGTTGTGGTATAGCCGGTAAAGCCACCACTGCAACACCGGCATCCCATGTGGACACCAGTTCCTGTCCAGGCTGCTCCACTTCTGATCCAGCTCTCTGCTATGGCCTGGGAGAGCAATAGAAGATGGCCCAAGTCCTTAGGCCCCTGTACCCATGTGGGAGACCCGGAAGAAGCTCCTGGCTCCTGGCATCGGATCAGCCCAGCTCCAACCACTGCGGCTATTTGGGGAGTGAACCAGTGAATGGACACCTTTCTCTCTGTCTCTCCCCTTCTCTGTAACTCTGCCTCCCAAATAAATTAATTAATTTAAAAAAATAAAGAACCCAGCCAGGCAGTGGGAGGAGACGCCCGGTCCAGAGTGGACACTCCGACTATTTCCCATGGTGGAGATGCACCTTGTTGGGCTTGGTTAACACAGGCACTGACTCAGTGTTAAAATGCACACAACATGTGCACACATGTGCACACCCACACGCGCACAGCTGCTGTTACTAGGATTCCGTACTTCTGGGCTCCTGTTCCCATTCACTGAAAACACAGATGCTCTGGTATCTCGCAGTTGGCCCACGCACCTGGTCTGATGAAGTAGCAGTCTGCTTTCCCAGGAGGCAGCTGCCTCGGTCTCCACCCACGAGTCCCCTTTGCCCTCGTGTCTCGGGACCTCCAGGCTGAGCCGAGCCGGGAGGCCTTGGACTAGCACGTGGAGGCCTAGCCTAGAAGGGGTTTCTCGTGCGTTTGCAAAGCCTGCAGATATCCCCCAAATTCAGTGTCTACTCAGGACAGGACACTGGAGGCGAATTATTTATTCCCCCAAGAAACCTAAAGAAGGAGGGAGAAAAAAAGAAAAGAGCAAGGACTCAGTACTTTCCGTGCTGCAACTTTTCAGGTTTCTGCCGATCTCACTGAAGATATTTTATTCTTATTCGGGTTTTGTATGACAAATTTCATTTGTGTTCTGCCACTGGAGGACAACGGCATTGATTTACTTAAAATATTTATACCGAATTCTATCATTAAGACAGACACGTGCGTAGCAGGAATGAATCAGAACAATGTGCCCACTGAGTTTGTATTTTTGACTGGAAAGTCGAGAAGGCTGTGTGTCTGCAAACATCAAATGACTCGTTTTTCACTAATTATTGGCACCTGCAGCTGAACTGCTCCCTGTAAAACTCAGCATTTCCATTAATTTCTGCTCTAGTGTGCTAACAACGCACCTCCTGCTTGAGACAGCAGTGAGGCCAGGGCTTTCCGAGTCTTCTGAAACTTCTAGCGCAGAAATCCGGAAATGGCAACGTTTGAGCTCACGCCTGAGCTGGCAGGCGGGGACCCTAACCCAAGGGCAAGGTCCCTCGGAACCCAGTCTGTTCAGTCTTGTCAGACAGGGAAGCCTTTGGGGTGGGATCACCTTTCTGCCCTGCCACTCACATGCTGTGTGACCTGGGATTCGTCACCTAACGCCTCTGGGCTTGCGACAGAGAAGAGCCATCGGGCCCATCTCCCGGCGACGTCGTGCAGCCCACGTCCGTGGCGCATACAAGATGCCTGATCCGCAGTGCTCTGGAGGTGACGGCTCAGGATGAGCCCCTAAAACCCCACCCTGCTGATCTGGCTCCCAGCTGCTGTTCCGCCTGCACTCCCTGCTGTGCCCCACGACTGCCGGCATCCGCCTTCAGCCAGCCCGTGACGTGGTCTTTCTCCTATCCTGGCCTCTGTCCTTCCTAAGCCCAACCATCTGGAATGAAAGCCCCAAAAACGAACAAGGTGACAGCAAGTGATGGGCACAGCCGCCCTGTGTTCGGCGTGCACCTGTGTGGGCAACAGTGCACGGTCTCTGCCCCAGGTGCCCGGAGAAATGCCTGCTCATGCGCTGAGCCCTTCAGCCTCCAGGGCTCCCATGAAACACACACCATGACTTCCCCTTCGGGCGAGAAGATCGAGACTCTCAGAGAAAAACATCCGGAAAAGATACAATCAGACAAGTCCCAAAAGAGGAAATCAAGAGTTGTGGTCAAGCTTACAACAATTGCACAGCCCCACACACAGGCAAGCAAATGCAAATTGAATTCCTCAGGGGTACAACTTTTCATCTATTAGATTAGCAAGTGATTAAAAGGGCAGTAATTGCTGGCGAGAACATGCGAAACCAGCCACTTGCATACCTTCTTCCCGAGGGCGAGTCGCTGTGACCTTAACACAAATTAACCGAACATGGCAAATACATGGCCTTGGAGCACGCACCTGCCTTGGGGCAATCTATCCAACACCAGTAAAATCAGTGATGCACGCAAGACGTGGACAAGGATGTTCAGTGTCGTGTTGTTTGGCTTAGGGAAGATAAATGTTTCTTACAGCCTCCTTAGAACTGGGAGAAAGGCCGGTGCCGCGGCTCACTAGGCTAATCCTCCGCCTGTGGCGCCCGGCACACCGAGTTCTAGACCTAGTTGGGGCACCAGGTTCTGTCCTGGTTGCTCCTCTTCTAGTCCAGCTCTCTGCTGTGGCCCGGGAGTGCAGTGGAGGATGGCCCAGGTCCTTGGGCCCTGCACCTGCATGGGAGAGCAGGAGGAAGCACCTGTCTCCTGGCTTTGGATTGGCGCAGCGCCGGCCAGAGTGGCCATTTTGGGGGGTGAACCAACGGAAGGAAGATCTTAAAAAAAAAAAAAAACTGGGAGAAAAAAGAAAACAGAAACAACTCCAGGGTGTTACAGTGTCCTCTGCAATGGAGGGGAATGGAAACAGTCTCATCATGAAGTAGCTGGACATGTTTCCACACACCCAGCTCCCAGAAGGCTACATAA
This sequence comes from Oryctolagus cuniculus, assembly GCF_964237555.1. Lineage (NCBI taxonomy): Eukaryota > Metazoa > Chordata > Mammalia > Lagomorpha > Leporidae > Oryctolagus > Oryctolagus cuniculus. Next base: position 98,574,390 of record NC_091443.1, on the reverse strand, counting down.
CTATTTAAAAGAGTGAATTAACATTCTATAGCTGAGAGAAAACCCAACAGGATCCTCTCCTTTGAGTGCCCCACTGAGCATTGTGGGAGACTGCACTCCATTCATCCATTCATTTCTTTAAGAGTCAAAGGCAAGACCGCACTAGTTCCCTGCCCAAATGCCCCTTGGCTGCAGCTGGGCCAAGACCAAAGCCAGGAACTGGGATCTCAAGCCAGGTGGCCAACCTGTGTGGCAGGGCCCCAGTCACGTGAGCAGTGGCCACGGCCTCGCAAAGTCTGCTTTGGTGGGAAACCGGACTTGGAAGCAGAGAATGGAGCCCAGCCAGGCCGTTGGACGTGAGAGGCAGGCGTCCGACCACTGAGCCACATGCCCGCCCTTGCATTATTTGAAGTGGGAAAACACCATATTGCATCTGTAGCCTGTGCAAAAATCCTAAACAGCTTCCAACAATGGCTAAAACTCTCTCCAACACTCTAGTAACAATCAGATATGTTTGCATAGCATTGAGCACTTAAAACACCAATAGCCTAATTATTTAACACCTAAAGGACCTGCTAGAGAGTGTGTGTACACACTCAGCAGTAACGGCTTCCTTCTCTCCGGCAATTAACGAACCCCGTGCTACAAGCACACAGGGACGTAATAAGCTGAAGATACTGAATGAATGCAAATACGACTTAGCAAATAAAATGAACGGGGAGCGTTTTAATAAAGTCGGTTTACTGAGTCTGGCTGGGAGGCCCCACGGGCCCTCCTGGGGACCTTGTCACTGTGGCTGCCATCTGTGCTGCAGGCAGACGTGTTGGCCCACCTGCCGCTCAGACCCTGAGCCTCTGCGAGAGCTTCCCGGGGCAGACCTCATCCAAGGCCCAACGGATATGGGTCCCTGGCTTCCTGGTCTTGTGGGCAGAGTCCAAGCTTCCTGGCAGTCCTGTTAGGCTCTCCTTTTCTGAGGCTCTGCTCATCTTAACGGCCTCCAGTCCCAGAGCGGGTCACGGTCTCCCAGCCTCTGTGCCTCCACCTGTGCCACACTCTCCCCTGTGCATGCCCCTCTCAGCAGCCCTCCTCTGAGGACCCCTCCTGTCTCTCTGACCTGTGGCCTGGGTGACCTTGCCTGCCGTAGACTCCCAGGGCTCCTGATGTGGCAGCAAAGCCCCACCATCTTATCCCAGCTCCCAGCACAGTGTTCCTCGGAGGGGCTGTTCTGCCCCAGAGCTCCCCCTGGGACTGGAAGGAGCTTTGGTGGAGACCACGTCACGGCTCAATTTCACCCTCTGTCCACTTGGTTTCCTCCCTCCATTCCACTGTGGTGTCCCAGGGCTCCTAGGAGACATCCTGTGTGCAGGCTAGCTCAGGGATCCCAACCCGGGACAGAGCCTTGCTCAGGAGGGAATGGGCAGGCGAGGGGCAGCAAGTATGGGCTGGGAAAGGGGCGAGGGAATCAGTTCCAGGGAGCTAGTCCTTGTCCACACCCGAGCCCCTGGTGCACAGTCTCCTCTGTCCCCTCAGAAGGCCAGGAGCTGTCCTCTGCAGCCACAGACGAGGCCACGCCATGTGTCTGCCTTCCCCATGCTCACGACTGTACGACTCCTGCAGCCATGATTCTCCATCGCCCCCCACCAAGGGCAGGTGCGCTACGCCACGTCCCGTGTCTACATTCTGCTGGCCTTAAGGGTGCTGGGGGGCCTGTCCTCCCCAGGGGTGACTGATTCTTGCCCTTGGAGCACTCCTTCCAAATAAATCCAAGCCCATCAATCCAGGGCCCACACCCCCACCACCTCCCCAGTGGAGCTCACACTCCAGCCACCATTCAACTGTCCTAATCACCCTGAGCCAGCCAGGTACCAGACAGCTAGGGGCAGAACCACTGAGATGGCTCAAACAGCTGACCTAAGCCTGACCACCCCAACATGCCCCTTCCTCCCACAGCAGCTGCAACAAAGGCTCTCGCTCTCGCTCTCTCTGCCTCCCCACCCACCCAGCACTTCCTGTGTGGCCCTGTGTGCCTGTCTCCCATCTCTAAGGGCCCACGAGCATGAAGCTCTTGTTTCCTACCAGCCATCTCCACGTCTATGCATCTCGCCATCTCCGCTGAAGACCAGTCTCAGGCTCGGTCACAACACGGGGCTGGCCTGCCCAGGGCAGAGTTGGGCCCTGGGTGGGCAGTAGACGCGTGTCTTCCTCCCCGAGCTCAGGACTTAGGAAGGAGGGAGTAGGAGGCTGCAAGTGGGGACCGTGAAGGCGGAGGAGGCACAGCCACCCCAGGGGGCATCTCCGTGTTGAGGGCAGAGCAGGTGCACACACAGGAGGAGGCAGGGAGCCCCGCCGCCTGCTGGGGACCAGCGAGGTGGGTGCAAAGGGCCATTACGGGGAGCTCTGGCGGCAGAGATCCTGATGCGAGCAGCAGGGAGGCCTGGGCTCTGCCTGCCTGGCAAAGGGGGCCGCTAACGAGGGCTAAGCGAGCCCGGGGCGAGTTTCGGATGAACCTGCTCTGTGGCTGCAGGTAGCAATCGATTCCTTGCTCAGTTTTTGTGGAATAAGTCGATGAACAGAAGCAGCGCGCAGCCGGTGCAGCCAGGGATCAGGTGACAGACAAGGTGTGCAGACCTTTGGCAGGCAGTGTGGAGTGTGCTGACTGACAGGTGGGAGGCCCACCAGGAAGCCCCTGGCTCTCACTGGGAAGTTGGGGTGGGGGCTTTTAACTGAGCAGGACCACAAAGGCGGCGTTGGGCAGGAGGATCAGCTTCAGGTAGAAAGGCAACCAGTGTCCGGTCCAGGGGAGCTTCACGGTCCAGTCTGCCCATCCACCTGGGGTGGCCAGGTCAGCCGGCTGCCTCCCTGCTGCTCCACTTCCTCCTCCCCTCCAGCCTCCCCACAATGTGGGTTTTATTTTGTTTTTTTTTTTGTTTGTTTTTTTTTTTTTTTTTGTTTTGTTTTTTTTTTGACAGGCAGAGTGGACAGTGAGAGAGAGAGACAGAGAGAGAAAGGTCTTCCTTTTGCCGTTGGTTCACCCTCCAATGGCCGCCGCTGCAGCCGGCGCACCGCGCTGATCCGATGGCAGGAGCCAGGATCCAGGTGCTTTTCCTGGTCTCCCATGGGGTGCAGGGCCCAAGCACCTGGGCCATCCTCCACTGCACTCCCTGGCCATAGCAGAGAGCTGGCCTGGAAGAGGGGCAACCGGGACAGAATCCGGCACCCCGACCGGGACTAGAACCCGGTGTGCCGGCGCCGCAAGGTGGAGGATTAGCCTATTGAGCCACGGCGCCGGCCCCACAATGTGGGTTTTATAAAGACTAATTTTATTTATCTGAAAGGCAGAGTGAGAGAGAGAAGTCAAAGGAGATTTTCTATCTGCTGGTTCACTCCCCAAGTGGTTGCAATGGTCAGGGATGGTCCAAACCAAAGCCTGGAGCCCAGGACTGCATCTGGGTCTCCCACATGGGTGGTAGGGACCCAAGCACTTGGGCCACCACCCACTGCTTTCCCAGGTGCACTGGTGGGAATTCTATGGGGCACGGAGCAGCAAGGGCTCTAAGTGGGGCAGCGGTATGGCTGCCAGCATCGCTTACCTGGCCGCAGCACAGGCAGGACCCCAGAACGAGTTTTCAGCCCCAGGTGTCAGTTACCCGCACGCAGCGTTAAGGAAACCCAGGCAGTAATTCTATCTGATCTAGAATCCACCCAGGAGAAACCTGCTTCTCCCTTTTCTCAGAGCATGTGACCTTCCCAGGCTATAGAGGTGATCCAGGAAGCCAGGAAGCCACAGACCAGGCAAGGCTGACGCCCCGGCAACTCAGAGTGTGGAACCTGGACCAGCCACCCGGTGTCACCTGGGAGCTTCAGTGCAGACTTCAGCTCAGCCCAGGCCTGTGGCTGCAGAAGCTGCCGTGTGCTGAGGCGCACGGGAAAACCATGTGCACACCAAAGTTTGAGAGGCTGGCAACCAGGAAACAGCTTCTCCCAGGCACCGGGAGGGGCAGGGCAGGTGTGGGAAAGGCAGCTGGGCTGGAGGCCAGAAGCCGTCCTGCCCGTGTTGGCAAACGGCATCTGTGAAGACCTCGTTTCCAACAGGGTCACCCACTAAAGATGGATGGCAAGAAGGCTGGGATTCCCCTCTCCTGGAGTGTTCAGGCTTTGGGGCCAAGATCCAAAGGGGGAAGTGGATACAGGATAAGCAGGCAGCTAGATTAGGATCTCCAAGCCAGAGGCACCTGCAAGCTACCAGCCCCGCCCCATGAGTAATTCCATTCTCCCACTTGTCAATCAAAACACCCCCTTTCCCCGGATACCAGGACCTGAGGGGAAGAACCCCATAGAGCTGTGGGTATGGAGCTCCACGTGGCATTTATGGAGTTACCAGAAAATTCCCAGGTGGCTTCACACATGTGAGGGCACTGGCCCCTGCTTCATAGAAGAGGCAAAAGCTAGGGAAAGCCTCTCTCTCTCTCTCTCTCTCTCTCTCTCTCTCTCTTTCTTTCTTTCTCTTGCCACAGACCAGGACTGGAGGAGGTGCTGGGTGCTCTCTGCTTCCCTTCCCCTCCCCTTTCTCCTTTTGGGTCCACTGCCCACTCATGACAGGTATCTACGTATGGGGCAGCTCACGCTCACATGTATGTGTGCATGCGTGTGTGTGAACTCATCTCATTTATGTCAGCACTAAGAACGCTCATCTCTGTGCCTGGCAGGAGCCTGGGATAGAAACACACACATCGCATTCGCCCACAGCAGAACCTCGGAGTCGGCACCCTAGACGCCATGCACGGGGCCCCTACCTTGCAACTTCCACCCACTCCGTTTAGAGCTAAGCTAGGAACTTGGAGATCCATGGCAGGGATGCTGTCAAGAGCCGGTGAGATCTCAGGGACGCTGCAAACACTGGATGCTGGGGGAGTGCTGAGTGGAGGGGACCGATCAGTGCTCCTCGGATTCTAAATCTGGCCAGGGGGAGGTGGGGAGGGGAGACCAAGCTATTTTTAACTCCAGGCCAAGAAGTGATTTTTTTTTAAACCCACACTAATATTATGAGCTCAGCCTGTTGCAACAATGAATTCTGTTTCCATAATTGTCCTGAGCACAGCTCCGCTGGCGGAGGGAACAGGAGCCGCGGTGATTCTAATCTGGATCCGTCTGGTTTCTGAGTCTCTGAGAGGGTGTGGGGAGCTACCGGAGCCCTGGGAGAACCTCGAGGGAACCCGGGATGAGGTGGCGGCCCCTCCTGGGGTCAGGCCATGTGACTCATAATTCATATTTAATGCTGGCTTTGGACATCAGCCACCAGGCCCTCCATCAGCACGCACTATCTGAGGCCGGGAGCAGAGAAGCAGGTTTGTTGATTGATTCGCCTTTTGCCCCTTGTCCCCTTCTGGACTCCTACGCGTGCAAAAATCAAAATCGCCCACACTTTCCCTCTCAGGAGAGCCTGTTGGTGAGAGATGCGCCGTGGAAGGGGATGGTTGGGCCTCCTCCGGCCGCCAGGCCCACAAGGAGAGAGCCACGTGTGCTCAGCAAGGACACAGAGAGGGGCAGACAGGTGCACGGCGGCCCCAGCATCCCTGGATACTGCCGCGCTGCCCAGCAGAAAACCCGGATCATCAGCAGGGGTGGGATGCCTTCTCTCTCCTACACCGACTACTGCTCAGCTCTTCTTCCTGGCTGCACCAGGCCAGTGAGCGGGGGTCATCTCCACGTCCTCACTCCTCGGCTCTCCCCATCGGGGTTACTAAAATGCAGCCAAGGGAACAGGTGCAAACCTGCAAGTGGAGACCCCTCCCAGCTCAGAGAGTGCCCCCGCCCCAGGCCCGGGGCATTCCCGCACAGCAGGGGGACACGGGGACAAGTGTCTGGAGAACAAGCTGTGGGCAGGGAGGACCCAGGGCCACATGTTTGCTCTAAGACTTGCTTTGGACCTCAGTTTGCTCCAGCATCCAAGCTGAACAGCAATCTCCTTCCTGCAGGTCCCAGGGGAGAAAGAGAAGCAACACCCGCAGGGGCTCACAGTGCTCAGCCCAGGCTGCTGCTGGGCGTGGTAAGCAGGGTGTTGAGATGCAGAATATCTGGGCTCTGGATTCAGCCTGGGGTTCCTTCCCAGCTTGGCTGCGTGCTTGCCGTGTGCCTCGGTTTCTCTCCTCTCCCTCCAGCAGGGACACCCTCCGTACCAGTGGCTGTGAAGACAGCACCACCGTGCGAGGGAAGGACTGAAACAGAGCACGGCACACAGTAAGTGCTCAACAAATCACGGCCAATCACTGAGCACCGGGCACCATCTGTGCAGGAGCCTGGGCCTGGATGCTCGCCACCTTGCCAGCATTCCACAGCACCGCACCTGTGGTGCCCGGTTCTCCTGATGGCTCCCTTTGGCAGCTGGGCAGGGGCTGGGTGCCCAGCTCTCCTTGCCCTGGGGTCCTAGCTCTATGCCCAGAGGGAGGTCGGGCCTCAGGTGGAAGGAAGAAAGGGGGTGAAAGACAGAAAGGGAGAGGCAGGGTGCCCCACGCATGGGCCCAGGAGGAAAGCAAGCTGACCTGGCCGCGTGCTGGGGGTGCCTGCAGGAGGCAACAGCAGTTCTCGCCCCGAGCCGCCCCTGCCAGCGTCTGGGTGATGATCCATCACTCATTTCTGACATGCTTTATTTTTCAAAGCATTTTTGTAAGAAGCATGCCGCCATCTCATTTCAAACATAAGTTCAGCCTCACACTGTTGATCACTTCTGAGTTAGGACCCTAGGACCAAACGGGCAGAAATGGGCAGCGGGCAGTGGGAGTCGCCCCAAATATTTCACCCGCAGACTGCCAGACCTTTCTGGAAAAGGCTTCCAGATAAGGCTCCCCTTGTCATAAATCCAGATATCTGTTCGTGCCCATATGCATTTTGATGCCGGAATTATATGCTCCCTGCGTGCTGATGTTGGAATATTTATTGACAGTTAAAATTTCATGTTCCCTGGATTGATGTTTGTGCAGAGGACAAATGACTGGCGTCTTGCAGGTAGCATGAACAGGTGTCGAGTGAAGATTATTTAACACTGAATTCCACTTCTGTCTTGAGATTCTCCAGGAAACGAGGAACCGGATTTCCAGGGACGATCCAGGTGGGAAATGGAAATAAATGATAAACATATAAATAAGTCAGTTATGCTTCCCATTGGTGGGAGCATACTTTTTCTTTTATGATCTTGTTACAGTTCCAAATTTATGAATTCTAAAAAATTTAGAGACTATTTGAAATATTTAAATACATTTTAAAGACTCAGCATAGGCAACGGGGCTGAAACCTGACAGCTTCCATAGCGTCTTTTGAAAGCCACACTCTGCTCCAGCAGGGCCTTGGCAGTTGGCGCCCCAGCTCCATCAGCAGGAGTCATGGGCCATGGAAGAGGCTGTAGCCAGGCCTGCGGATGGACAGGCACATACGACTGGGCTGTCCCTGGGGACCAGGGCCTGCAGGAAGTGCTGCACCATCCACAGGGACTTTCAAGACAGACATAAAACCGATGCAAAGTCCATCTGTCTTGCTTCTCACCAGTTTTTGGTGCTGAGTGAGTTTGGGGAGGTCCCAGTTATATGTCAGCTCCCACGTTCAGGGTCTCAGCAGCACATGTTTATGTTAAGAAGAAGTTCCGAGGCCGGCATTATGGCACAACGTGTTAAGCCACAGCCTGCAATGCTGATATCTCTGGTTCAAGTCCCGGCTGCTCCACTTCTGATCCAGCTCCCTGCTAACAGCCTGGGAAAGCAGTGGAAGACAGCTCCCAACCTTGGGTCCTTGCACCTACTTGGGAGACTTGGATGGAGCTCCAGGCTCCTGGCTTCCGCATGGCCCAGCCCTGGCTGTTGCAGCCATTCGGGGAATGGATGAGCAGATGGAAGAAATCTCCGTCTGTCTCTGTTACTCTGCCATTGATTGAAAGAAGTCCAGCTGGGGGTGGGTGCTGTGGCGTAGTGGTTAAAGCCACCACCTGCAGTGCTGGCATCCCATATGGGCACTGGTTCGAGTCCCAGCTGCTCCACTTCTGATCCAGCTCTCTGCTATGGCCTGGGAAAGCAGTAGAAGATGGCCCCAGTTGTCGGGCCCCTGCACCCAAGTGGAAGACCTGGAAGGAGCTCCTGGCTCCTGGCTTTGGATCAGCGCAGCTCCGGCCATTGTAGCCAACTGGGGAGTGAACCAGTGGATGGAAGACTCTCTCTTTCTGCCTCTCCTTCTCTCTCTCTGTATAACTCTTTCAAATAATAAGTCTTAAAAAAAAAAAAAACTTAAAGGAAAACTAAGTGTGTCTTTAAAAAACAAAGAAGTCCAGCTGTTGGGGCTCCTTTTGGGGCAGAGTCCCGGTGTCACTCCGCTGTGCGTGAGGATAACTGTGTTTAACCACAGAGTCCAAACAAACACAGCCATGGGAAAGACACAGGAACAGAACCTGAGTTCTTGGATCTGGTCACTCATTGCGAGCGTCAGAGTTGCCATTTAACTCTGAAAATGGTGCACTGGAAAGAGAGCTGAAAGGTGCCCCATTTTCATTTGAGAAATGCACGTTTTAGTGAGCATAAGAGATACTGTACCAGATTCCAACAATTCCAGAGGGCTTCCAGAAGTTCATGGAAAATGGGTTTAAAAGAAGTTGACTGTGATGTAAAACAAAAGTGCAATCCGCACTGTTATTTCATAAAATGAATTTCCTGTGAACTCTTGGAAGACCCCTCATATGCACAGATTTCAGATTTCAAATTTTTTGTAAACACCTTCCACTTCCATTTTCCATGAACTTTTAAAGCACCTTCGTACCTGGGGTGACTGTTGTAGAAAACGGCCTTGTCTCACAGAGGAGGGGGAACTTGGAAGGGATGGGCACCAGGCGACCTCGGGGCCAGCACACACCTGACCCACTGCCCACCGTGTGCATGCACAGAAACACTCGGCCTGGTCAGAGCCCCAGGCCACAGAAGGCCTGCCACAGACATCAGTGAACACTGGATTCCACTAGCAACTATTACCCGCAAATGCCATCAGTACCACGAGAGACCAGTGTAGGAGCTCACCGTGTAAGTGTCACACATTAGTTCAAACTCAGAGGTTGAAAGCTACAATGAACATCTATTATTGCCCGGTTTCTCGGGGCCAGGAATCCGTGGGTGGCTTAGCTGGGTGGTTGCTGCCCAGGTCACCCATGCGTTGCAGGTACACCTGGGCTGCAGTCTCCACCTCCACACTCACTCGTGGGGTGGGGTCTGCTTGAGCTTCTCCCGAGCAGGTGATCCAAGAGAGCAAGCTGGGAGGATGCCATAACACTTTCCACCGTCTCCTTCCAGAAGTCACACGTGGTCACTTCCCCCGTGTCCTATCTACCGGAGATGAACGGAAGTGACCCCCAGACAGTAGGGGCTCCATTTTAGAGGCAGACGAGCCCCCATCTTGAAGCACCCCCACCGTGAGACCTGGTCTAAAAATAAAACCAAGACAGTAGCAGCCCAACTGCATGCTGCCTGCAGAACACAGAAATCCCCTAGATGAGCTTCAAACAGAGAGGCTGCCCCTGGGCCAGTGTCAGGATTGTCACTGACCCTAGCTCCACTGGCGCCCTAGGGCAGCTTGAGCCCAGCTCCCAGGAGCAGCCCCTCCCCTCCTCGTGGTTTTTCCTTTATAGACCCTGTTGCTGGAGCTGGTGCTGTGGTGTAGCGGGTAAAGCCACCCTTGCAGTGCCAGCATCCCAAAGGGCGCCGGTTCAAGTCGTGGCTGCTCCTCTTGCTATCCAGCTCTCTGCTATGACCTGGGAAAGCAGTAGAGGGCAGCCCAAGTCCTTGGGCCCCTGCACTCGTGTGGTAGACCCAGAAGAAGCTCCTGGCTCCTGGCTTCAGATCAATGCAGCTCTGGCCATTGAGGCCAACTGGGGAGTGAACCTTCGGAAGGAAGACCTCTCTCTCCCTCTCTCTGCCTCTCCTTTCCCTGTGTAACTCTGACTTTCAGATAAATAAATAAATCTTTTTAAAAAGAAAAAAAAAACCCTGTTGCTTTGAGCCTCAGGGTCAAAGGGCATGAGCCCACTCTCCACCGTGGGCTAAAATAAAGGACTCGCTCCAAATTCTCAGTGTGCGGCGTTTGTGCCGCGCGCCGGGTACAACAGAATCACAGGCTGAGTCTGGCCCCCACCCACAGGCAGGCAGGACATGTGCTCGCTAGAGGCGGCAAAGTCGGCAGAGGCAGGGAAGCCTCTCAGAATCCACAGTAGCTCTGCAGTGTGAAGTGGGGAAAGGAGGGAAGACCCTTCGGGGCACCGGAAGCCAGAAGCAGACTCTGAGGAGGCTGCGGGGCGGGGCGGGGACAGCAAGGAGGAAGGAAAAGGGCCGGGGGCATCTCCCGGGGTCCAGTCTGCAGGGGTGCCGGCTTCCCTGGGGCGTGGCTGGGGAGGTTCCCCGGCTTGTGGCGTGTAGGGGTCAGGGGTGTTGCTTGGGATCCCGTGCACCTGACGACAGGTGGTGGGCGGATCCTTGGCCTATCACAGGCAAACCAGGAGAAGGGCAGGCTGGGAGTGCAGGCCCGGGAAGACAGGTCTTCCCCGCACTTGGAGGCCATGCTATAGCTCCGTGGTGTGGGGACCCCAGCAGGTCAGTTGGCATTTCCGTCTCCTTGGATAATTAGAAGCATTTTTGATTAACACTCACTAAAGGAGCATGTTCACTGGGCACAGGGTGATGGTTCCGTGATGCAGACGATGCGATCAGGGACGAGCAGGTCTCCTTCCTTGCTGTCGCTTGGCTTGGAAACTTCAGGTTCCTCCTCTCCTCCATTGTCCATAAAATAAATAATGGGTCCTCGCACACCAACAGTCACCCCACTGGAAGCCAGGCCTGCTATCTGACCACCTCTGTAGCCCTCTCCCACCCTTGCCAGCTCAGACCCGGACAGACAGATACTGCGTGGTCTCTCTTCTGTGTGGAAGCTGAAAAAGCGGATCTGAACGAACTGAGTTTTAACACCCCTGGCTCCACCAGGGATCCGTGCAGCCATGTCAAGTGGGTTTGGAGATGCCCTTTTGGCCACAGGGTTAGTCTTACGGGAAGAAAACTGAGGGGATTAGCTGAGCGATGAGAAGAGATAAAACACAAGGTAGCATTGCCTCCCCTCTCCCACTGAAGTCTTGCCCACTCCTGTGGTTTGGTTAGATAGATAAGAAAGGCACCTGTTTTGCTTAAACAAGTTAGGGTTGGATTGGGTTTCTGCCATTTGCAACCAGAAGTTCTGATAAATACACAGGGCAGTGTGGGATGAGTTTCTTGCTTTTTTGGAACAACTTTTAGTCTTCTTTAACAATGTTTCAACATTTATTTGAGTGAGAGAGAGAGAGGTCTCCCAGCCAGTGGATCATTTTTCCCAACAACGCCCACACAGCCAGGTTTGGCTGGAGCTACAGCTGAACTGGTTCCAGGTCTCCCGCATGGGTGCATGAACCCAACCAGCGGAGCCTTCGCTGCTGCCTCCCAGGGCCTGCACGAAGCCGGAGACTGGACCCAGGCACTGGGACGTGCGATGCAGGTGTCTAAACCCTTCGGCTAAATGCCAGTCCCTAGAACCCGTTCCACAAGGACACTGCCTCCTGCTCAGAAGACAGACAGGATGTAATTTGTATTCAAATGGAGTGACCTCCTGCTCTTGTCTTCTTTTCGGAAAAGAGAAACTTCCATCCCTCTTGGTACAGACGAGAGGCAGGATGGCAGCCCGAGGCAAGTCGTTGTCCTATTCCCCCAATTGCTAAGCGAGACGTCGCTTGCAGTGTAAATGCTTCTACAACCTTTGACACGGCTGCTTCAGCTCTTTCCTCCTGGGTGCAACGCGGAGCAGAAGGGGCTGGGCAGGGAACTCTAATTGGAAAGCAGATCACCCACCCACACGTGATCAAAATGCAGAGTGTGCCAGTCCCTCCTGTTTACAGCCAGGAAGAGCAGCTGAGGGAGCTCCTGGGTCAACCACAGGTACCTGGTCAGACCGGGAGAGCACGACCCCAGGTTCCTTTCTCAGAACCCAGATTATCAAAGACCTGGTGCCCTGGGACAGAGAGCAGGATCCTAGACAAGGTGGCGCGGAGCGTGAGCGTGGAGGTGACTGCCACCAAAACCCACAGAGGCAGCGCCATCACCCATCCTCAGAGAGGAGCTCTTCCCACCCGCACGGGACCCCTTTCCAAAGAGTCCCCAAGTCCAGAGCTACTTGTCCCTTGGCCCCATCAATCAGTGCTGAAGGTGGCGACGACTCTTGTATCTGCAACACTGCTGATGATTCGCTCCAATGCAGAGAGGTTTAAAACAAGAATTGTTTATCACCGCATGGTTTGCCCGGGTCGGGACTCCAGGAGCTGCTTAGCTGGGTGTTCTGGCTGGGAGCTGCAAGGGTCTGGGCTCAGCTGTTGCAGGCATTGTGGTCCGAAGGCCGAGGACTCCCTTCCAGACAGCTGACCTCGCTGGCCTCTGCGGAGCTGCCTGGGCGCCCGGGGACAGAGCCAGGCGGGAGCTGTGACGGGCACAGTGATCCAGCCCGGAATCTACACCTTCACTTCTGCTCATCAGAGGCAGCCACCATGTGCAGAGGGGGTCGGATCAGGCTCCGCTGTCAGAGAACAGAGGATCAAATTATTCATGGCCAAATTTGAAAACCGAATCTCTTGAAATCAGAAATCTGGGAGCACTGGCTCTGAGTCAGCACAATCCTGCATTGGGCGGGGATTCTAGGGATCCCAGCTCCCTCATACATCTGGCACCTGCTGTGAGCGCTTTCCTAGCAATGTCCAGTTCTCAGAGGAGACAGGTGGCGATGCCAACTGGGGAGTCCGCCTAATAGCTCAACAGATGTGCACAGGGCCATGGACTGAAGCCAGCATCCATTGATGAAAAGGGTCCTCCACACACTAGGAAGGCAAGGTACATCAGAAAAACCTACCACTGGCCTCCAGCTTGATGGGGAAAGACTGCGGCCGGCATCCATTCTCACCACTCCTCTCTGGCAACACCGTGCAGGTGCAGTGAAGCCACAGAAATGAGTAAGTAAATGGACAGCCCAGTCAGAAAGGGAGTAAAACCTGCTGTTCACAGACAGCATCGTCCTCTGGTAGGAAATCCACAAACATTCTTCCCCAGACAGGTAGAGTTAGACAATGAGAAGGAGAGACAGAGAGAAAGGTCTTCCTTCCGTTGGTTCACCCTCCAAATGGCCGCTACAGCCGAAGCTACGCTGATCCGAAGCCAGGAGCCAGGTGTTTCTTCCAGGTCTCCCACACGGGCGCAGGCGCCCAAGCACTTGGGCCATCCTCCACTGCCTTCCCAGGCCATGGCAGAGAGCTGGACTGGAAGAGGAGCAGCCAGGACTAGAACCCGGCGCCCATATGGGATGCCGGCGCCGCAGGCGGAGGATTAACCTAGTGAGCCGCAGCACCGGCCCTCTTTAGCAGGTTTTTCAGCTGAGTTTTTCTGGACTAGTGATGCACAATGGGAGAATAAATTTTTTTAAAAGTTTGCTCACAACATCATTGGGAAGAAGAAAACAAACCTGGAATGAATCTAACACTAGGAAGGCACAATTTGCACATTGGGAACTAAAACATCATTGAGAGAAATAAACAAAGTGAATAAAGGGGGGATATTTCATATTATTGGACTGGAAGATTCCATGTTAGTAAGGTGTCAATGTCCTTAGATTGATCTATAGATTCGGTATAATCTCTGTTAAAATCTCAGTAGGATTTTTTGCAGAAAGCGACAAGCCAGTCCTAAAATATATAAGGAAATGCAAAAAATACAAAATCATTTGGAAGAAGAAAAGCAAAGGTGGAAAACTTACGCTACTCAACTTTAAAACTCACTGTAAAGCTACAGTAACAAGACCGTGTAAACCTGGCATAAGGACAGGCATATTGATAATGATATTGATAACAGAATGGAGAGTTCAGGGGCATGGGCCGCCATTGCTGCCCCCCCCCCCCCAAGGAGCACCAGCAGAAAGCTGGATCGGAAGCGGAGATGCCAGGACTGCTGCAGGCGTCCCCTGCGTCACAGCGCCCGCCCCCTCCTTGCGTCTAAGTCACCTCCTCCACCTCTTCTCTTCCTCTGCAGCCTTCTCTCCCCTTCTCATTCTCACCACCCAACGCGAGGCCTCCAGGAACCGTGGGTACAAGGATGCCAGCCCTGCACCACCTGCCGCTTCCCGACTGTGTGGACTTGTTGAATAAGTGACTTCGTTCTCCGGCCCCCGACAAGATGGGAGGAGCCAGGGGAGCCACTGACTGCAGCTGGACACGATGGGGCCCAGAGTTCCTGGTTTTCCAGAGAAAACCCCGGGGTGTCTGCAGGCGCCTGCTCTCACAGCGTGCCCAGGGCTGTGGCAAAGAACGCTGCCCAACAGGAGACAAGGGGCCGGCTGCTGCTCCACTTCTGATCCAGCTCCCTGCCAGTGTGCCTGGGAGAGCAGCAGCAGATGGTCCAAGAGCCTGGAGATCTGGGTGGAGTTCTTGGCGCTGCAGCCATTTGGGGAGTGAACCAGCAGATTGACGATCTCTCTGTTTCTCTCCACCTTGAAAAGAAATAAAATAACGGGGCTGGCACTGTGGCATCGCGAGTAAAGCCTCTGCCCGCGATGCTGGCATCCCACATGGGTGCAGCGGCCGAGAGGATTCACTGCACCTCAAGTCCCCTTGGCCCCCAGACCTCAACGATGCCCCCTCCACCTTCTCCTTCACAAGAAACCGCGCAGGCAGTTACTGCTGGCAGCAAAGCCAGCTCTGCTCAGCCCAGCTGCGGGATAGGCTGGGGACAAGGAGGGCTGGTACCCACCCCCGCCCTCTGCCTGGGTGATGCTGGCGGCATGGCCAGGGACAGACGCTGGGAGGGGGCACTGGAGAGCCCCGGGGTCTGAGAGGACACTGAAGCAGGGGAGCAGACCTGGGGCAGATTCTGAACCCTCCCCTAGCTCTGTGCTTTAAACCCGGGCAGCACACTCTGTTAAAGCCCCCAGGAATCATGGTTTTGTCTCTGAATGGGTGCGCTGAGGTTGGGACACTAACATCACTGGGGATTCTCCATCTTCTCGTTCCTCGCTGGTCTGACAGGTGACACGTGCCTGTCGTGTCGCTTCATGTCGATTTAATGATCACCGAGCACGCTGACATGCTGGTCTGCATCCCTTAGTCATGCTCCTGCTGGGTTGGATCCTGGTTCTGAGGCCGGCACGCAGGCGCTCTCCGTGCACCAAACACGGCCACCCTCACTCCCACATATGGCTGCTTCTCACCAGGCCTCCAACACTCAGCATTTGGACCTCCCGAACCCCAGGGTGTTGGCTTCTGCCTCTCACTGGCTCGGCTCGTTCAGGCCTCCTGGAGACCAGGGAACAGACTCCTGCTCACACACTGTCCTGGGGTCTGCACTATGTTCAGATGCCTGCCCCCAAAATAACCACATCTGAATAAAACTGAAAAGCAGAAGCCCCAGGTGCGGTCGCACACCATGGTCCAAGCGGCCTGATGGGCGGTGTGTTTACACCCACTTGACACAGGGGACTTGACACAGGCAGTTCGTGGTGGGGTCGGGATGGACTCTGCCTGGCTCCAGGCCCACGGAGCCACCCTGGAGAGCACCCTGCCTCCTCCCAGAGGAGACCAGGACCAGGGCGTGGTGCAAAGTTCTGTCCTGGGGGCCGGCACTGCGGGGCAGCTGGTTAAGCCGCCAGAGATGCCTGCAGCCCACTGAGGGCACCATCTCGCATCCCAGCTGTTCTGCTTCCAACCCAGCTCTCTGCGAACGCAGCTGGGAAAGCAGCCGAAGATGGTCCTAGCACTTGAGCCCCTGCACCCACATGGAGAACAGATGGAGTTCCAGGCTCCCCGCTTCACCCAAGCCCAGAACTGGCTGTTGTGGCCATTTGGGGGAGTGGAACCAGCAGGTGGAAAATCTCTTATCTCAAGAGTCGGTGAACTCAAAAGGCTTCCATAGCCTTGGAAACTCATGACCGGAGCATAGGGAGATTACTGATGCCATAAACAGGAGTGTCAATTTGTAAAGTCAACAACAGGAATCACTGTGCACTTACTCCTCATGTAGGATCTCTGTCCTTAATGTGCTGTAAATTGTGATTTAATGCTACAATGAGTACTCAAACAGTATTTTTCACTTTGTGTTTCTGTGTGGGTGCAAACTGTTGAAATCTTTACTTAATATATGCTAAACTGATCTTCTGTATATAAAGAGAATTGAAAATGAATCTTGATATGAATGGAAGGGGAGAGAGAGTGGGAAAGGGGAGGGTTGCGGGTGGGAGGGAAGTCATGGAGGGGGGAAGCCATTGTAATCCATAAGCTGTACTTTGGAAATTTATATTCATTAAATAAAAAAAAAAGAAAATCTCTTATCTCTCTCCCTCTTTCCCTCTCCCTCTTTCTGTCTCTAACTCTGCCTTTTAAATAAAAACAAAAATGAATCTTTAGGGGCTGGCGCCGAGGCTCACTTGGTTAATCCTCTGCCTGTGGTGCCGGAGTCCCATATAGGTGCCGGGTTCTAGTTCCGGTTGCTCCTCT
Organism: Oryctolagus cuniculus; assembly: GCF_964237555.1. Lineage (NCBI taxonomy): Eukaryota > Metazoa > Chordata > Mammalia > Lagomorpha > Leporidae > Oryctolagus > Oryctolagus cuniculus. The sequence goes on along the minus strand of NC_091443.1, from coordinate 98,557,850 downwards.
TCCAGTCCAGCTCTCTGCTGTGGCCCAGGAGGGCAGTGGAGGATGGCCCAGGTGTTTGGGCTCTGTACCTGCATGGGAGGCCAGGAAGAAGCACCTGGATCCTGGCTTCGGATTGGCGCAGTGCTGGCCGTAGCAGCCATTTGGGGAGTGAACCAACAGAAGGAGGACCTTTCTCTCTGTCTCTCTCTCTCTCACTGTCTGACTCTGCTTGTCAAAAAAAAAAAAAATCTTAAAAAAAAAAAAAAAAGGCATGGTCCTGGCAGGTGTTGCCCTGACATCAACGGGGTCTGCGAGGTTGGGGCTAGAGCGCGGGAGACCCCCCGCCGCACCAGCACACAGAGTCTGAAGGCTGCTCATTCCCAGGTCTGGGAGGGGCAGGAAGGAAGTGCTGAATTAATGCAGAAACCACACGGTGGGCGAGGGGCCCTGGGGCAGGGATTTTGCACAGCTCCCACCCCAGAGAGGAGCAGGGCCCATGGGAGGACCTTTTGGGGCAGCCGTGCCTTGGGGAGAAGCGGGCCACTGCTGGGCAGCAGGCTTGGGGCACCTCCCTGAGCCCTGGCGCTGGGCCACACACACCCATTACACAGATTTGATGGCCACCATGAGGAACTCAGAGCCCTTGAACAAATCACAGCCCCGAAGCTTACCCTCCCAACAACCATCACCTCATCAAAGCAACCAAGCCAGGAGAGCCTGGGGATGGCGCGGGGCTCCTGGAAATCCTGTTCTGTCTCATGTCTCCGCGGCAGAGCAGCGTGTTTAAGGCGCAGCCTCAAAGGCTGTCTCTCTCTTTTTGTTTTCTGGTCCTGCTCAGGTATTTCTATCGACCCACACACATTCGAGAGAGGCTGCACACGGGAGCCACAGAGGGGAGAGGGGCTTGTGTCAGGGTCGATTTATCCTTCAGGGGGTCCTTCACTGCTCACAGTCCCCGTAAGACAGGTTCACCCCCAGCCCTGGCTGCTCTGTGTGTGGGGAGGTGGGCAGTGCAGCTCCAGGTCCCGGGTCCTGGTCTGTTCCGACCTCGGGGACAGCAGCACACAGAGATGGCCATAAGGTGTTGCATCTCAGTTTCGCATTCTCACGATGCAGCTGCCGACACTGAAAATACTGTTAATACCGTGGCTTCCTAAGAAACATGACCTCTGAGGGCTTCAGGCAGTGATGTCCCAAACCCACATCTTCACAGCCTTGGCCTCCAAAGACTGGACACTGCCCGCTACTACCTTCATCCCTGGTTGTATCTAAACACACACATGCACACACATACACACACACACACAGACACATGTGTCGCGGGTCTGGTTCTGTCAAACAGCTATGCCCTGAGTCTTTGGCGTTTGCCTGGGAATTTTTGGGAAATGCTGCCCGGGTGAGTGGACAAAGACGGGTGCATGCCGCCTCCCAGCACAGACTCACCCTGGACCCAGCCTCTGTGTCCCACCCTCCCCAAGACAGGGAGCCCAGTGTCCGACATTCCTCTGTCCCCCACGGCGCATCAGTCATAGCCACCCCAACGGTGGCACCAATGGACGGAAGAGTTCGGTTCCGGCACCCTTTTTAAACATCCCGTGAAGAATGAGTGGACCAAAGCCACCATGCCGGATCCAGGGAACCAAATGCACTGAGGCCTTAAAAAGCGCCGACATGGGGGAACCTGCAGGCACCACGTACAGTGAGATGGGCCCCAAAGCACAGACGCGAGTGATTCGCTTCTGTGAGGTCCCTGGAGGGGAACCAGGCTGCCAGGAGCCGGGGGAGGGGCAGTTCCAGGACGGAATGCCCTGAGCATGTTCCTGATGCCCAGAACTGGAGGCCCCACAAGCAGTTACAATGGTACATTCCACAGCACCCGTATTTAAACACAATGTTTCTCTTTTAACCAGACTCACAAAGGACCACGCCCACACTCAGCCTGCATGCCTAGCTGAACCTGCCCCAATGAAACAGACACAGGTGCAGGTCTTGGGCCCAACCGGCTGCTGCGGCCCATGTGGAGCCATCACCTGGGAGCCTGGTAGGGGCGGGGAGAGGCCGGGTTACAGGAAGGGCTCAGGAGTGGAGAATGCACAGGGCTGCCTGCACCAGCACCGGTCTGCCCAGAGGGCACTCAGGAACTCTTCTGATCCGTGCCGGGTGGGCTCTGTTCTTCTGGTAGGCTGCGGACCTCACACCTTCAGAACTTCCCAACTACAAATGAGGCTGTGCCCGGGAGGTGCCGGGCTCAGCTCTGCCCAAGACCACCTGGCCAGGTGGCCGCCTGCAGGCTACTGAGCCCAGCTGTGGGAAGGCAACCGTCCTCAGCACCCCAGGGGGCAGTGCACCTGTCGGGGTGCGGGACAGCAGGGACCACAGCACAGCTCCCGGGGGCGGTGGCTTCAGGCCTGAGGCTGGCGGCGGGGTGGGGGGCATCCTCACCCCTGCGGACCCGCCTTCTCAGCCGCCTCTGCGTCAGGCCCCAAGTGTGGTCTGCGAACTTCCGGGCTCTTCTGGTGTCAGAGAAGGGTCTCTTCCTCCCTGCTGGCAGGTGACCCCCCATTCATCCTCTTTTAGCGACTTCAGAGACAGGGAGGCAGGGCGACAGGTGTCGGAAGGGATGGCGGGGAGCGGAGTGGGGGCTGGGGGAGAGGGGAGGTGGAAGAGGACCGGCCCGGGGTTCAGTCCTGGCGCCCGCGCCCGCGAGCCCCCAGAGCGCCTGCAGCAGCGCGCCCACGTGTCCGCCCCCTCCCCAGCCCAGCCCCGCCGCTCCTACCTGGGGCGCTCCTGCTCCACCGACTGCGCGGGACGTCTCCTCCACGCACGCCGCCGGCTTCCTCTTGGCGAGCAGGGGGTCCCGGGTTCCACAGCGGCCCGGATGGTCTGAGGGCCGCCGCCCCGCCCAGTGGCTGCAGGACCGGGAGCGGGCTGCGCGCGGCCTGGGCAAGAGTCCGGAGGCTAGAGGAGGCAAAAAGAGAAAAAAAGCAGAGAAAGTGTGTCTTAGGCTGGGAGGGGCGGGGGAGGGAAATGCAAACCCGGCAGGAAGTGAGCGAAAAAAAAAAAAAAAACGCAAAAGGTTCAAACCAGAGGTGAGGCTGAGGGGGCGGGAGCCAGGTCACCCTGCACCTGCTGAGAACCACGGTGGTGGTGGGGGATGAGCAGGCGTCCCTGGACTGGAGGGTGGCCTCTTTCCTGGTTCTCCAGAGGGCCAGGCGCCTTCGGGGGAGGGGGCTCCCCAGGAAAAGAGTGGGCAGGCCCAGGTCTGCCCAGCCCCTTCCCTCCCTCTGCCCTTGTTCTGGAAACTTCCCCAGCTTGCCCAGTGTCAGGGCATCCCTTGCGGACCCTCCCTGCACCCCATACACCTGCCCCAGCTTTCTTGTAAGAGAAATTGTGATTTCTGGATGTCATCCTTTTCATAATTTTTTAAGACGACTAACTTGTTTTGAAAGTTTCAAAGACAGAAGGGGAGAGGGAGGGAGGGAGGAAGAGAGAGAGAGATCTTGTAACCACTGGCTCACACCCCAGATGTTCGCAATGGCCAGTGGGCCAGGAGCTTCATCTTGGTCTCACGTGAGTGGCAGGAGCACAACCTCTTGGGCCAGCTTGCACTGCCTTCCCAGGAGCATTAGCAGGGAGTGGGATGGGAACTACAGTAGCTGGGACTCGAACCCGCACCCATGTGGAATGCTGATGCTCCAGCAGCTTAACCAGCTGTGCCACAGGCCCCAGCCTTTTAATAATTTACCCCAAATGGCCTCCTTGTGGTTTGCTCTTTGCCGATCACTGTGTGGGTGGGGCAGCCCCCAGGTAGCTGAATGGTGGTGGCAACACCTGGCCGCGCCAGGTGTGTCCAAGAATCTTGGGTTCTGGTGCTCGGCTCCTGGCCCCCTTGCCTGGCCCCTACACCCCTCTTTCTGCTCTGCCTGGGTTTGCACCCTTTGACTAGAGGTTGGGTTTTTGAGATGGATCGGTGGGGTTGCATGGCAGTACAGCCCCTTGGGTGCGTCTGCCCGTTCCCCCAGACCTTGTTAAAAGCAGTGAACATTCAGAAATGCTAGGATTGCCGAGTGAGCACTGATACACCCCACCAACCGCGCGAGTGACGTTTGCCGGGCTTGCTTTCTCACACACTTGTCCGTCAGCCTGCATTGTTTTGTTCTCCTGCTTCATTTCCTAGCACATTGCCGACGTTGGTACACATCTCCCTTCATCCCTCCGTCACCCGTATCCTCAACTACAGAGGATTTTGGGGGCTGCACAGCCGACTGAGCCTCGGCCTATGAGGCCAGCGTCACATATCAGAGTCCTGGTTTGAGTCCCGCAGCTCCACTTCTGATCCAGCTCCTTGCTAATGGCCTGGGAAAGCAGCAGAAGATGGCCCAAGTGCTTGGGCCCCTGCACCCACGTGGGAGACCTGGAAGAAGCTCCTGGCTCTCCTGTCTGGCCCAGCTCTGGCCATTGTGGCCATTTGGGGAGTGAGCCAGCAGATGGAAGATTTCTATCCTCTCTCTCTCTCTCTCTTTCTCTCTGTAACTCTGCCTTTCAGATAAATAATTCTTGAACAGAAACAGGAGGATTTCCGAGGCGACTGGATCATGGGGTGGTTGACGGTTGTGCGCACCGCATAGCTCGGACCCTTGTACAGGCATGCGACTGCGGGAGCCGAGAGGGCGGCCGCTGGGCATGTTCGAACGGCCAGTGCTTGAGAGGCCTCACTGTGCAGGGCCGGCTTCTCCCTCACGCCAAGCCAGAGAAATATTTCTAAGGAAACCTGGTCAGAACAGGGGCCATGGCCCACGGGGACCTCTCTCCGTGGGACTGACCTTGGGTGCAGGGCTGGCCCGCGAGGGCCCCGCCCTGAGTGAGCTTCCAGTCTGCAGAGCCTCACCCCCTGCCCTCAATATGTTTAATCTATTACGATGGACACTTTTGCAAAGTATAATAAAAATTAACTACTGGAAAATGGACCCTAAAGACACGGGGATGCACGCCAGCCGATCCCGCCTGGCTACCACAGCAATGTCCGAAGTGCCGGGAGAGCTGCCACGGGCTTGGTCGCAACGGCTGTCCTTAACGCATCTAGGACCGGTGCCAGGGGGACACAGGGCCCACGGACCAGGCCCTGTGGAGCTGGGGCCTGGAGGAGCGGCAGCGGCGAGGGGAACCTGGACCTGCCCAGACATGGGATGGGAGCCAGAAGGTTCCCTGCCAGGGTGGGAAGGGACCAGATAATGCTGGGAAGGGGATGGAGTGAAACGAGCCAGAGAGCCCTCTGCGGGTGTGCCCCAAGTCGAGTGGTGACCACATCCACACGAGAAGGCCCCGGCCTGGATGAAGGAACGGTGTGTGGCGGTCAGACACGATTGCTGGAGGAGGCCTGAGTGTGCGGCCTGGCCTGGGCAGCCAAGACAACCCGAAGAGAGATGAGAAGCGAGGAGAAGGGCTGAGAGGTACGTGACCCACTCTGCCAGGCCAGGCCGGCGTCCAGCAGGAGAGGCACCGCGTGGGCCCCAGCCCAGCAGATTGGTCAGTTGGGGTACACGGATGGCTCCGGAGCTGCAGGCAGAGGAGTGAGTGGCAGGCGTGCACCTGTGACTGCGGCAATTTATAAAGGACAGAGACGTGTTGTCTGCAGTTCAGGAGGCTGAGAGCCGGACAAGGGGCCCGTGCCTGGCGGGGGTCTTCTTGTGGAGTTATCATCCCACGCAGCAGGTGGGGACACGGGGAGGGGAGAGACAGGGGAGGGGCTGAGCCCCTTCTCTCATCAATGCCCTTCTGTGGCACGTGAACCAGTGACAGCAGCGCCCCCTGGGGACTGAGTTCCCAACACCTTCAGGACTGGACCATGTCTTGCATCTAAATGTACCCCCGTAAATCTCAGGAGAGAAAGCAAAGGACGGGTGATGGGGAAAACGGTCCCAGCTCTCGCCAGCCCCGCAGGCGAGGCTACTGTGACCGCACAGCTCACGCCCGGCCAGCTGGTCCCTCGAGTGCGGAAGCTAAACAGGTACATTCCCAGCCACGAGGCAGCTCCGGAGAGCCCCTCCCAGGCACCCCTAAAGAGCACGTTCCAGGGGTACGCCGCCGCCTGTGACGGCAGCACCCCACGTCACAGCAGCACTCTGAGTCCCGGCTGCTCCACTTCCAGTCCAGCCCCCTGCTGTGGCCTGGGAAAGCAGTGGAGGACGGCCCACGTGCCTGGGCCCCTGCACCCGCGTGGGAGATGGAGATGGAGTTCCTGCTCCTGGCTTCAGTGTGGCCCAGCCTGGGCTGCTGTGGCCAATTAGGGAGTGAACCAACAGATGCAATCTCTCTTTCTGTCGCTCTGCCTCTCAAATAAATAAAAGGTCAATCTTTTTATTTTTTTTTTTAAGAAAGCAAATAAAATAAACCCAGGAAAGAGGCCGGCACAGCACCTCAGGAAGACTGAAATAAACCCAGGAGGAGGAGCACAAGGGCCACGATAAAATAGCCACACAGAAGGCCTCTGCAAAAGCCAGACCCCACCCACACTCTCTCCGAGGACCCTCGCTGGCACATGAAGGCCCAAGCCACGGGAAGAACTGGAAGGACCAGTCATGGATCTGCGTGGGGCTGAGTTGTCACCTGGATCCAAGAAGCAGGGAGTGGCGGGGACAATGGGCGTGTCTCCTCATCAAGGCCCTCTGTCCACACCCATGACTCTGTAAGAAAGCAATCATTTCTGTAAGAAGCATGTGGATATGTGCACGCATACGTGTGCGTGTGTCACGGAGCCATAAAACCTGGACAGGGAGCCGGTCATTTCATTCCCTGCTCTCCCCATGCTCCGCTTCTCATTCTCTGGATGTGAGCGCGGTCACAGGTCGCTCTCAGCCAAATGTGTGTTTATGGAAAGCCTCTATTTTATCTGGAATTGATCTGTTGCTCCTCTGGGTCCTCCTCCGTGCAACCCAGTAATTTACGTTTTTGCAGGCAGGGCTCTGTCTTTGCCACAGCTGCCTCTCCCTCTGCCTTCCCACGGGGTTGGCATCTGAGGGCACAGGAGAAGCAGAGCCCACAGGGCTGGGCTGGGGGCTGAGAGGAAGACCAGGGTTCTGTGGCTCTGTCTGTGCCGCGACTCCCACCCTGTACTGGTGTTCACGGCTGCCAGGCAGCTCCTGCGGGACCCACAGTCTGCTGTCTAGGCATGGCTGAGTCTCCGCTGTGTTCTTATCCAGCCCCGAGGCCCACCTGCAGCCCTTGCCGAGGGCCTGGAGTGCCACAGTAGCTGTCACCCAGGTCCAGAGCAGGTGGGAAAGCCCTGCCACCCCTCTCTGCAGGGAGCCATGTCGTGCTCAGATTTCCCACGGCCAGCCAGACAGGCACAGCCGGCCCTTGACTGGCCCCTCTCCATCTGCATCGAACACGTGTGGACCACATCTCCTCGGGGGCAGCTGGGAACAAGAGCTGCACCCATGATGCATGCACGCAGCGTGTTCCTTTCCTTGGCCCCACCCCTTGGGAGTGGGGGTGTGAGCTGCCCACAAGAGGGATGAGGTATGTGGGGACATCTTCCCTGAGCGGAGATCATCGGAGGATTGGGGTGCACCTCCTGAATGCTCAGGTCCCCTTGCAGCACCCCGTTTTCCCACCATCGCCCCCTGCATTGTCTCAGCTGGTCTGGTGATGGTCCCAGCCTTTCAATCCTCTCTCCTGGACAAAAAAAAAAAAAAAAATGTATCTACTCGACGGGACTTCAAAACGTTTGCGGAAAGTGGAATTAAAAGGTAAGTTTATTTTCATGCCAACAAAATTGAAATCTGTGCATACAAGGGGTCTCCAAAAAGCTGGTGAAGCTGTGTATCCCGAGAATTTCAAACACCCTCACCTGGACACCCTCACATGTCTGTGTATGACACACGGACATGACAGACATACAGCCGCTCGGGCAGGTCCCAAGCCCAGCCTCGGCCACGGTGCTGTTTGGAGCCATTTACCTGTGTGTGCAGAGCAAGTTGCAATGAGTGTGGGAGCCCAGGAGCGCCCTTGCCAGGGCCTCCCTCCCGCCCACCAGCTCCAGACAGCAATGTCACACGGCGCCAAGAAAATCTTTCCTTATCAGGGCGTCAGCCACTCGTCTGGGGCAGAAGGAGGCATTCCACAAACTATTGATCTGGGAATGAATAGACTGCTTCCTTCCTGGATGCTGCACCTCACTGCCCTGGTGCCTGCCACAGCCCCTCCCCCCCAATAGCATCACGGCTGAACAGAGCATCCTACACCTTTCATTGTGTTCTGCATTCTTTTCAATGCCATTGTTGCTCCCTGACCTTGCAAGCAAGTGCATGCCTCTTCATTTCACACACCTTCGCGCCCACTCCCCTCACAGAGAAGATTCCAGAAAGGCACGATGTCTGTGTCACCCTACACTGACTTGCCTGGAGCCACACAGCTTCAATGACCCTTGACTTTGATGTGTTTTAAAATTCTTGCAGAGGGGCGGGCACTGTGGCGTAGTGGGTAAAGCTGCCACTTGCAGTGCCAGCATCCTACATGGGCACCGGTTTGAGTCCCAGCTGTTCCACTTCTGATCCAGCTCTCTGCTATGACCTGGGAAAGCAGTAGAGGATGGCCCAAGTCCTTGGGCCACTGCACCCGTGTGGGAGACCCGGCTCATGGCTCCTGGCTCCTGGCTTTGGATCATCCCAGCTCTGGTTGTTGTGGCCATCTGGGAAGTGAACCATCTCTCTCTCTCTCTCTCTGCCTTTCAAATTAATAAATAAATCTTTTGAAAAATTCTTGCAAAAGGCACAGCTTAAGCCAGGGAGAGGGAGGAGAAGAGTCATATCTGCATGCACGCAGCATGCATCTGACAGCTTCTGATTGCTTGGGCTGTGAGATACAGTGACAGGCACCTCCTGTGGAACCAGCACCCAGCTTTCTTTCTGCATGAAACACAGCCCCCCTAACAGCAGCCTGTTGGTCTCAGCCCCGGCCATCTCATGCCACGGAGGTGTCCAGAGCCGCCATCCTTCGCACGAGGCAGATGTAGGAAATGCAGCATCACCCAGCTCCCTGCAGACTGCTGAGCTCCGGTCGTTCTCTGCTTCCAAGGAAGTGGACAGAGGACAGTTCCCGGAACCTGACACCTCGTCTCTTCTCAGTGACAGACCCATGGCTGCCACGTCACCCTGTGGTGTCTGGGCCCATGGCTCCCGATACGCAGGGACTGACCACTGTAATGACCAGGACTGGGCACGAGTGGCCGACACAAAACGGACACTGTGTTTGTCTCTGGGGACTGCATTAGCAGCACCTAACGGAATAGCCTTACATGCCCTGGGCTACCCGAGACCTCCAGGTGCTGCGGGTTGTGCCAGTCTGTTCCCCTCTGCGTGGATCAGACAGGCAGCCCAGGACTTGCTGTTGGTCCACTTGCTTAAAGACAGAAGCCATCAGCCCTGTTTGTGGTCACCATGCCTGCTGGCTGCTCTTAGAGAAAGCAACTGGACGCACCCGAGCAGTGGGAATGCTCCTGAGTTATGCATGTGTTTAGCTCATGGCACTAGGGTACAACAGTCAGGGCTCATTAAAAAGACGAACGCTGTAGCTTATGGAGCTGACCACTTCTCACACAGCCTCCCACACACCAGTAACTCGCAAACCCTACTCTGGATTTTAATGAGGCGTCTCTGAGTGTGTGTGCATGTAACACACACCCGTGTCTCTCCCTCGCACCCAGCTGGGCACGGCATGCACAAGGTGACCCCAGCCAACAAAGCAGAGTGCCTATGACGGATGTGGAAGCTGGGACCAGGAGCAGGCACTTGGATACAGGCTGCGGGTACCCCAGATGGCTTCTTAACCGTGGCGCCAAATGCCTGCCCCCTGATGTTTTTGAATTCTGAGTGTTTTACGTGCTGGAAAATGAGTGTGTTTTCTTACCGACTTTGAACTCACTTGCACATAGAATGTTTGGAAACAGATGTGTCTGATTTGCTCGAAGAACTGTGCCCATTCGAAATGGCTGTGCAAAAATGGCCCAGCGTGGGGGGCAGGAGCCCAGAGAAGACGCCCACCTGCTGATAAAAGACCCACCCCCACCGCGGAGGCAAGGGTGGCACTGCAGAAAGACAAAGTGACAAGGTGACGGGAAGTGAGAGGAAGAATGGGGCGCCCTGCTCCGGCCAAAGCCACAGCCAAGGATGGCCACCAAGGGCCGCTAAGGGTTAGTCATTCCAAGGCCAAGGCCAAGGCCAAGGTCGAGAGACACATGCCCCACCCCGCCCTGCTCGGCATTGTGAGGGTGAGCCCCCCCCCCCGGCACAGTCAGAGACCCCTGTCCCCAGCACTGCCAACAGCAGAGGCCCACAGAGAGAAACCAAACCAAATCCAAACCCCAACAGCCAGCTGGCCAGACACACTCTCACACACACACATCACATATACACACTCACACACATACTCATATGCACATTCACATACTCACATACACAATCACACATAGTCTCACACACACACACACACACACACACACTCACCCTCACACAGTCTCATCTCACTCATATACACATTCACAAACACAGCCACACATAAACATACACATTCACATACTCTCACACACGATCACACATACACACATTCACACACACACTCCACTCACAGTAACACACAATCACACATACAGTCTCACACACACATTCACATATACACACTCACACATGTAATCTACTCACATGCACATTCACATACTCACATACACAATCCCACACACTCAGTCTCACACACACAGTCACACACAATCACACTTCACTGAAACAGTCACACACAGTCTCACAACACTCACACACACAATCTGACACATACATACGCAGTCACACACAGTCTCACAACACATAGACACACACACATTCACACAACACATAGACACACATTCACACATACACATGTTCACAGTCACACACTCCATTCACACACTCACACACAGTCTCATACAGTGATACACAGTCTCACAACACTCACACTGACACACAGTCACACAATCACACACTTCACTGAAACAGTGTCATACACTTACACAAATTCACACACAGTCTCACAACAACCACACAGTCTCACAAAGTCCACACTTACGCAGCTACACACACAGTCTCACAACACTCACACAGTCTCATAACACACACAGCCACACACACACACTCACAGCCTTACAACACTCACACACAGACACACACACTCACAGCTTCACAACACTCACAGTCACACACATACTCATAGAGTCTTACAACACTCACACAGCCACACGTGCGCACACACACACTCAGTCTCACAACACTCACACATACTCACACTCACAGAGTCTCGCACCACTCACACTTACACAGCCACACGCACTCACACACACAGCATTGCTCTCCCTGTGGCTTTTGTCTCGGTGGATGCCAAGGCTGCAGGACCACGAGAAAGGGCACCACGGGACTGGAAACCATGAACGGCGTCAGCGCCGCGTCCCTGAGGGCGGGGGCCGCCCGGTCCTTGCCCGTGGCTCTGGTTCAGCCTTCCTCCTTCTGGCGGCCCCTGCCCCTGGAGCCCCTGACTGGTGTTTGCAAATGGAGTCCACATCCCCCAGCCCCACGAAACCCCGCCCATCCTTCAGCTTTGCCAGGCTCCGAGCTCCCCAAGGTCTCCTGGATCCCAGCCCCCTGGGGTCCTTCATTTCCTTTTCTTTCCTGACCTCCCTCAGAGAGGCTGGGAATAGAGTCCTATGTGGGGGGGGGGGGCAGACACAGAGCTGGCAGCTCTCTGGATTAACTCCCGCGTGGAACACAGTGCTCACTCAAGTTCACTCCATAGAAACTGCAGCTCTGGCTTATATCTGCACTCCACAAGCCCAGCAGCAACCCCAGCAGGTGCCCGGAGCCCCGACCGGGCCAGGACCCTTCAGGGACGAGTCGCCGGCCACTGGCTTTGCCTGAGATGGCTGGTGCCTGCTGGTGACAGAAATGGATCGACTTCTAGCTGCTTTATCATTTCAGTTAAATTTTACAGCTGCTTTTATTCTCTACACTCTACCCCTTTATCCCTGCACTCACTGTCCATCCTTGGGGCACCTCTGCCCCCTAAAATGGATGCAAATCTCTCTCTCTGCCGTGCACGGGTCCCACACCTGCCTGCCTCCCTGAAGGCCCGCTGAGCCACACTGGGACAGTCTGGGGACCCTTTGCACAGCTCTCAGCTGGCCCTGGAGCCTGTGCCTGGAGGACAGCAGTCCTGGCTGCAGCTAAAGCTGGGAATCCCCGCCCCCACCTGGGGGTAGCAAATGCCTGCGAGGCTGGTGTGGCCCGGGGCTCTTGGTTCTGCCGGTCACACCTGCTATGTGCCTTTCAGCTTCTCTTCTGTGACGTGGGCACAGCGGTGCCGGCCCCACCTGCCCCCCTCTTCTTCTCTACCTCTCCCTGCACACCTCAGGATGGAATGGGAGGGACGTCCTGTTTGTGTCACTCCCGCCCTCCCTTGGGCTCCCATTCTTGAGCTTGTCAATCACAGACGTGGCTGGTGAGGTGGGCAGGGGGGACAAGGGTCTGGGACCATTTCTAGGGGAGATAGAGATGGAAACTTATTTCCAGTAAGGAAGCACTGGCTCCTGAAGAAGCCGTCAAGGGTAGGGGACCCACCCACGGCCCCTGGGGCTCGCCCCTCTGAGAGGGAAGGGCCCACCTCACCACCACCTTCCTGGAAGATTTCTTGGAGCTGTTGGAGGATAAATGCTGCAATTTCTCACCTTCCAGCAGGGGGCGCTCTGCTGTGTGTCTAGGAGGTCCCCAGCAAGCCAGGGGCTCTGGTAGCCTCCCTTCTCCCGCCCCATACCCTCCCACTTCTCGCAGGAGTTTGGAGACCCCCATAAATGACCTACCCACAAATCTTTCAGAGTCTGCATCTGGCTCCCCCCATCCCCAAAGCAGCCAGATAATTTAAAAACTGCGGGAAATGGAATGAAAAGATCAGTTTATTTGGCTGCAAAAAATTTTAAAGTTCATGCATACCAGGGGTCTTCAAAAGTTTCTAGAAAAATGCACATGATGGGACTGGTGCTGTGGTATCCCATGTGGGCACTGGTTCGATTCCTGGCTGCTCCACTCCCAACCCAGCTCTCCGCTAATGTGCCTGGGGAAGCAGCAGAAGATGGCCCAAGTGTCGGGCCCCTGTGCCCGCATGGGAGACCTGGCTAAGCTCCTGTCTCCTGGCACTGGCTGTTGCAGCCATTTGGGGACTGAACCAGCAATGGGAGATCTCCCTGTCTCTCCCTCTGCCTTTCAAGTGGATAAAATAAATCTTAATAAAATGCATATTAGGAGAAAAAGATACTTGGATTTTAAATTCTTTTTGCACCAAAATTAACTTATCTTTTCATTCTGCATTCCATGAACCTTGAAGCACCTCAGTAAAAGACAAGGGAGAGATCTGCCAGGGGCTGTCTTTGCGGTCAGTGGAGGCCATGACCACCTTCCTTTTCCAAGGGTCTCACAATTCTCAACCAAGGACAGCGTGCCAAAGTGGCTACAGAGTCGCACGTATTTAAAATAAAGAGATGTTGCTGAAATAACTTTTCACATGCAACGCAATATAATTGTGCTGACTTGGAGAATTTATTATTTAAAAATTATTTGAAAGGTAGAGAGAGAGGATGGAGGGAGGGGGAGGGGAGGAGGAGGGGGAGAGGAGGGAGAGCGGACATCCACTGAATCTCTCCCCTAATGCCTCAGCCCAGCACCAGGGGGCGCTCTTTCCTCCTTCCTGCCCACCCCGTCTGGGTGACTTTGTCCACCGCCAGGTCTGACCCCTCTTCCTCACCTGGCTGTGCATTTGAATCCAGTCTCAATTCAGTCTCCTCCAGGAAGCCTTCTGAACCCCACCCACCCAAGGGCGTAGTTGCACAGTCGCACACCTGCTGTTGACCGAGGCCCCTGGGTGAGCATCTCCCAGGAGGTGCTCCCAGGAAACGCTGGTGGGGGGAGCGAAGGGGAGGCAGCCCTGACACGGGGCACTGCTGAGTGAATGAGTGATGAGATTCACGCTCGGAGGGCCGGCTTCAGAATGAGCTCCTTTGGCTCTCCCCCCACTACAGACTCGTGCCGTGAATCGCTTCTCCCAGCATGGACTTGCTCCACCCCCCACCCCCACCCCCGTGGGATTTTACTGATGAGCAAGCGAGGAAGGGGCTTCAAAACATTCGTGGAAAATGGGATTAAAAGATAAGTTTATCTTGGCGCAGAAACATTCGAAATCCATGCCTAGTTTTTCATGGTCGGCATCGCACAGTTTGTGAAGACCCCGCGCAGGCTGGCATTTCCAACGCTTTCGGAGCGCGGAACTAAACTCGCCTGTGATTCCTGTCTGCACAAGCGTTTCGAAGCCCCCGCCCGCTGTGTAGCGGCTCCTTGGGTGCCTGCAAGTGTTCCCAGGGTGCTCCCGAGAGGCCAAGGCTCCTCCCCAGGGAGGCCGAGTCCCCAGGCCAGGAAACGGACGCTAACCAGGGCCTCTGGCGGTCTGAACTGCCCCCGCTGTCCCACTGCACGCCCCAGGTCCAGCACCACAAGGCACCCAGCTGTGGAGGAGTGGGCGCAGGGTCACCCGGTCACCCACCTGCAATCCGCCAGCCGAGTCCAGGGCCGGCTTCTCCCCTTCCGGCTCCTTCCTGGAGGCCTGCTGCATGGCCTCCTCGTTCCAGCAGGAACTGGCGCCCACCTGGAAGGCGAGCATGTGTAGAAGAGGGAGCCGCAGCCTCAGAAATTGTTGCTCACGAGGGCCAGGTGCTGCAGCACAGCCCCAGCTACTCCACACTTGTTTCCCGCTAAGGCACCTGGGAAAGCAGCAGGTGGTGGCCCAAGCACTTGCGGCCCCTGCCACTCATGCGGGGGACCTGGATGGAGTTCCCGGCTCCTGGCTCTTGGTTTTGGCCAGGCCCAGCCCTGGCTGTTGTGGGCATTTGGGGAGTGAACCTGCAGATGGAAAATCTCTCCTTCTCTCCCTCTCTTTCCCACTCTGCCTTTTAAGTAAATAAACAAATCTTTGAAAAAAAAAATGAAACACTCATGGATGTCTTTGAGCTGCCACTGTCCTGGCCACACCCCAGCAGCTCCCCAGGCACTCAGGTGTCAGCTCCCTGTCCCTGGCAAACAAGGACACCTTCCTTTTAGAAGCTGGAAAACTGGCCCAGGGACTGAGAGGGGACACTGCATTCCACACCGTGTGTTTGTAACCGGGGGTGGGGAGGAGGCTCCTAGACCCTTAAACTTCCCAGGCCGTGGTGTGGTCTTCCAAATTCACAGCATCCCCCTCAAACCATGCCCAATCTGGCCAGCCGCTCCAGAGAGACCCACATGTGATTAGAGCATTGAGACTTAAAAAAAAATGTTTATTTGACAGAGAGAGTTCTGGAGAGAGAGGGAGAGAGAGAGAGAGAGATCTCCCATCCACTGGTTCACTTCCTAAATGGCCCAGGCCAAGCCAGAGCCAGGAGCCAGGATTCAAAAACCGGGTCTCCCACGTGGGTAGCAGGGACACAAGCACTTGGGCCATCTCCCGCTGCTTTCTCAGGCACGTTAGCAGGGAGCTGGATCAAAAGTGGAGCAGCCAGGGCTTGAAGGAGCGCTCATATGGGCTGCCGCCATCACAGGTAGTGGCTTAGCCTGCTGCGCCATGACACTGCTCCCCAGTGCCAAGACTGGGTCAGGTGACAGCAGCCTAACTTTTGGGTGGGCAAGTGGGTGGGCTGCAGCCCAAGTTCATTCCTGTGGCCTGCATGGCAACAGCACCGCTCAGAGCTCAGCAGGGCCTGGCTGGTAGGCAGTGGGGGGTCCTCCCTGCACCCCCCACCCCCCCATATCACCCCTTGTGCTGTCTCTTCTGTGGGCTGGACCTGATTTGCATCGTGCACAACCAACCACGGCAGAGAGCAGGGCCTTCCCTGAGCTCCGGGAGCTGTCTGTGGCGGCTGACCCCGAGGAGCAGTGGGAACCCCAGATTTATAGCCAGTTGGTTGGGAGCCCCGGAGCCTGGGGCTGGTGTCAGCCAGCAGTGGGGCCAGCCCGGTGGAGGACTTCAATCCCCCCAGGGGCAGCTGGTGTCAGATCTGCCTCGCACCCTGTTCCCGCCTTGTCCCGTGGCTGCAAAGGAAGGAGGGAGGTGAGCCTGTGCTCCCTGCTCGGAGAGGTCACCTGTTAGGGGCAGCCATTCTTTCTGAGGGCCCCGGCCACCCCCCTTTCCTCCCCACATGGCTTGGAGTTCAGAGCTCTCTGCCCCGTGTTTCATTTTCTGCTTCCAAAAGCAGGCCACCAGCAAAGCAGAAGCCCCCGCCCCCACAGTCCTTTAGGATTTTCCATCTTGAGAGGAGGCCGGCAGAGGGGATCAGACGACAGACTCGGTCTGCACCTCCCGGGTCTGCGTAAACACATCCACCGGAGCAGACACACGCATGGCTCCCGAGACCCCCTCAGAATCCCGAGAGCGGCCACGGAACGCGAGGGATGACTCGGTGTGTTAGCTGTGGAGTTACGGGGCTCAAGCTGGATTTGTTTTGTTGGCTGGTTTGTTCTGGTTTGTTTTCAGAAATCAACCAGGGAAAACAGAAAAGATGCTAGGAACAGGTTAAAGGGAGGGCGAGCAGGCAGTGGGTGAGCGGGGGCTGTTGCTGTGCCAGGATGGCCAAGGCACGGGCCACACTGCTCCCCCTGGCCAGCCTGGCCCCTCCTTCTCATCTCCCAGGGAAAACCCACTCCGTGTTGTGTGTTCTGAGAGTCTGTAGCCTGGAACGTCAGGTCCTTTGAGAACATTCGCCTGGGGAAGCGCTGGGTAGCTTGGTTGCACCCGGCCCGCCCTGAGCTCCTCTCTCCAGCTACGCCCAGCTGCCCAGCCTGTGGATCAAGGCTGACGCCACCCCCTCCCGACCACCTCAGGGTCCTGGTTTGTGAAACTGGGTTAGAGGGGGCTAAACAGGATCCTTACTTGGAAGTAGGGTCTCTGCAGATAGAACCATTTAAGGATCTTGAAATGAAATCATGCTGGCCTTGGCGGGGGTGGCAAACCCAATGCCAAGGGTGCACAGAGACAGCCAGGAAGGAAAAATGGGGGTGCAGGCAGAGGCTCGCAAGCCGAGGGTCACTCAGTGTATTTGATTGGTTTGAAAGGCAGAGTTGCAGAGGGAGAGAGAGAGAGGAGAGGGAGGAGAGAGAGAGAGAGAGAGAGAGAGAGAGAGCGCGTGAGTGAGCCAGGCCAGGAGCAGGGAGCTGGATGGCAAGTGGAGCATCCCGGTCTCCAACCTGCTGCTCCCGCATGGCTCGCTTCTGCACGTGCCAGCTCGCCAGGGGCTTGGCTCTGCAGCTGCCACCCTCTGAGAGCTCGCTCTGGCTGCTGGCTCCTGCGTGGCATGGCTCACACACGAGGCAGGAAGGGGAGCACCCTCAGGAACCTCCTTCACTGGTGGCTGTGGGGGTCTGTGTCTCTTGCTAGCTCCCTCGCCAGGGCTGGGCTCCCTGGTGGTGCACCTCGGCAAGTTAGGCAGTGGCAAGGGTCAGAGTCAGGGTTAGAGAAAGGGACCATAACCGTTGACTTCTTACTTCTTGGTGTTGCTTGGCTGCGGCCGCTCCTCTCCAGGCTCTGCCCCTGCCTTCCCATGGCCTCCATTCTGTGGCCAAAGCTGCCTCCCTCTCTGGAGGGTGTGTGTGATGGCAGGAGCCCCTTAACGACAACGTCAATGCCCCCTTTGCCCTAGAGGGGCATGGGGACAGGTGTCAGAGCTCAGGACGTGGTTGTCTCCCAGGGCACGGCAAGGTCTGACCCTCCAGGCTGCCTCTTCTCTACTTCCATCCCCCGCAGCCTTCGATCCATCTCCCTGTGACCCCTGGCGGCAGCTCTAAGGGTGGGGTCCTCCCCCTGGCATTCTCACTTCATGGGGAGTGAGCTTCGATCTTCCGTGAAATCATTTATTAGCTTGTTGTACTCTCATCTCACTAACGATTATACTTGCCAGAGACTGCGTGGTGTGCGGTCGTTCTGTGGGGCGTCATCCTGTCACCCAGTGTGGCCGGGGCGGTGGGCTTTCGTACGATGATGACCCAAGGGAAAGAGACCAGAAGTTTGCTGGGGACTCTCACGGATGCTGGGAGCACCCCTCAGCTTCTGTTTCAGGGTCTCCCAATTGGCTGTGTCTGGCAGGAGAGAAGTGAGGGGCAGGTCACAGCCCAGGGGGGACCCCGGCACTGTGGGGCACAGGTGCGCTCTTCTGGTCCTCCATCCACTGGCTCACTCCCCAAATGGCTTCAATGGCCAGAGCTGAGCCAGTCTGAAGCCAGGAGCCTGGAGCTTTTTCCAGGTCTCCCATGTGGGTACACGGACCCAAACAGTGGAGCCATCTTCTACTGCTTTCCCAGGCCATGGCTGGGTCAGAAGGGGAGCATCTGGGACACGGACCTTCGCCCATATGGGATGCCAGTACCACAGGCAGAGGCTTAGCCAACTGCACCACAGCGCTGGCCCCTCAAGCATCTGTTGGGTGCCTGCATTGTTGGAGCAGGAGGGAGTATCCTGGAGGGCTTTCCTGAGGAAGTGATACTTCAGTAGGGATGGAGTTGGCAAGACAATAGGGGAGGGAGCCAGAGAGTATCTCCCAGCAGAAGGAAGGGTCCAGGAACCCCCTGCGGCTGAGGAGAAAGACCTGGGCGGGTTGAGGGCCAGGGCCTGAGTGCGCTGACCTGTCCGAGCCGGGAGCTGGGCAGGGCTGCTCTGGTGCCTGCTGGGGCATTTGCACCTGCTCAGATCCCAGTGGGAAACCACCAGGGCCCTGGGGGGATGACGTGGCCAAGTGGACATGTTAGGCAGTCACTCAGTCTGTCCGCTATGTGCAGAAAGGTCCCTAAAGGGGTGGGGTGGGGACAGGGAGGCCGGGCAGAGCCGGGCAGATGGGGGCAGGTGTGACGCGGGGCGGCTGGCTGGTGGCACGGTGGCTGCTACCGCACTGGGACCCCGAGCTCACACTCTGGGGTCTCGCTCTCTGAGCCTCAGACTGGACGCTTTTAGGGGCTGGGGTCACCAAGGAGGCAATTTTGGGTGAAACAAGGTTGAGCCCCAATGCCCCTGAATTGGGGGGATATCAGAGGAGATGAGTGCGGAGACACATGGAGGAGCGGTCTTTGGAGGAACCACCAGATGACTGGTCCCCTGGGCTCAGGCTTCCAGCCTCCAGTACTGGGACATGGGATTCTGTGGCCTGGTGCCTCCCCTGGCTCTGTTGGGCTGTGTCATTGAGACCAAGTGCATGGACGCGCACCCTGTGGGCTCAGACCGGGCAGCCCATGGACCATGGTCTCTCCTCCTGCTATCCCAGGGCTTTGCCTCCTCTCCGATGCTCATGGCCAGCTTTGAGCTCCAAGGGCTATGTCTGCTGTGGACTCTCTCACTGGGGTGTCCGACCCCTGGATGCCCACTGGCCTTCTGTCCCCTGCTGCCTGTGCACTCCTCAGAAGCCCCCTTTTGCTGCTCCATGTGCCTACCCACTTACAGCAGTCCCCCAACCAAATGAGCGCACCTCCTGCATTATGGAGACCAAATTAGCATTTAGCAGAGAAAGAGGCTTCTTCTCCTTCTTTTTTTTTTTTTTTTTTTTTTTTTTTTTGCAAATCATACAACTCTAAATTACCTTCAATTTCCTAAATGGAACCTGGCACGAGCTCTACTCTGGCACGGAGTAGACTGTAATAAGATTATATTCTGTTTTGGGGAAAACATTCAAATGACCCAGATAATTAATTTTGCATAACAGCCGACATACAGCAAGACCCAGAGCCTTTATTCAAAGCCTGCAACCTGCAGGAGCCCCTGGGGCTGCTCGCACTTCTTGCAAAGACGGCTGTGGGACCAGGCAGTGCAGAGGCTGGGAGCTGGAAATGCTGCTTCCTCTGCCCCCACCCATGCCCATGCACATCTCTCTGCAGCTGGCATGTACCCACCGGAGGAGCTAAGACGCCCTCAGGCCCGAAAAGTGTCCTGTGATCCTCCGAGATCCAGCCCCAAGTGTTCAGAATGCATGGTTAACTGTGGCATGCTGTGTGTATCAGTGTGTGCACCTGTGTGTGTCCCTGTGTGTGTGCATGCACGTGGGCAGGACAGAACAGGGTCCAATGCCCCCTGGGTTCCTCGAATCCTCACTGGCAGGTGGCTTTGTTGGTCTGGCATCTGGCTCATCTGAACATCTGGGCAGGGTTTGATGCCGCAACAAATTTCTGTTCTGACTCATTGTTAAAATCACCTTAGAAACAGCGGCGCTTGGCCCACTGCCCACCCCCACGTCTTGGTCTCTTGCTTGCATCTGATTCTGAGACATCTAGGGATGTGCAGGAGTGTGGGAATAGAGAACCCGCATCTGCCTTTGAGGTCTGCCTCTAACTGCCTGCCGGGTCTCAAATCAAGTTCTGGTACTCACAACAGTCACCGTGTGGGGGTGGCCAGAGCCGAACCGCTCACAATAGCCAGTAAGTGGGAACAGCCCAGTGCCCACGGATGGCTGATGGGATGAAAACTGGGGACGTCCACATGGCAGAGCACTACTCAGCCACAAGGAGGAAGGAGGCACTGCCACCCGCGCAACATAGATCTCCCTCCCTCCCTCCCTCCCGCTCTCCCTCTCTCTCTCTCTCTCCTCTCTGCCCTTCAAGTACAAAATAAATAAACTTGAAAAAGAGATGCTTATTTTGAAATGCATGCACTACTTTTCATAGTACTCATGTCTGTGAGTTTTTGAATTTTGAATCATATGCATAGATTGGAAAATTTTGAGCCAAAATAGACTAATATGATTCTGTTCTTCCATGAAAATTTTGTAGTACGCTTGTATAGACATGTGCATATACAGATGCCTGTGTGTGTGCAGGTGTGTGTGCAGGTGTGTGCATGTGTGCAGATGTGTGCGTGCAGGTGTGTGTGCAGGTGTGTGCAGGTGTATGTGCAGGTGTGTGTGCAGATGTGTGTGTGCAGGTGTGTGTGCAGATGTGTGCGTGCAGGTGTGTGTGCAGATGTGTGTGTGCAGGTGAGTGCATGTGTGTGTGCAAGTGTGTGTGCAGGTGTGTGCAGATGCATGTGTGTGCAGATGTGTGTGTGTGCAGGTGTGTGTGTATGGGCAGGTGAGTGCAGGTGTGTGTGCAGGTGTGTGTATGTGTGTGTGCAGGTGTGTGTATGTGCAGATGAGTGCAGGTGTGTGTGCAGATGTGTGCGCAGGTGTGTGTGTGCGCAGGTGTGTGTGTGTGAGACAAATTGGGATTTAAGAAGTCAGTACACAAGAGTGTGGGGACTGGTGAGCCCAGAGTCTGCAGTGCAGGCCCCAAGCTTGAGAGCTAGAGAAGTGTTCACCCCACAGCAACAGCTCACACGGCCTCAGCCCTCCCTCCTCCTGTGTTCACCCCACAGCAACAGCTCACACGGCCTCAGCCCTCCCTCCTCTGTGGCCGGAGCTGCTGTGTGGGACACAGACTGCAGTAGCACTGGGGGCTGGGGGAGTGGGGGGCCTGGGTGGGAGGTCAGCTCCCTGGCCTTGTGTGAGGACTGCCCAGAGCCCCGAGCCACCCTCCAGTGTTGCTGCTGGGCTCCGGCTGAAGCCAAGCTCGCAGCTGCCCCTGCTTGCTCCCCACTCACCTACAGCTTATCTCAGAACGCCCAGGCCTCGCCTCCGGACCTGAGTCTGAAGGGCCCTGGCTAAAATACCCCGGTGACCAGAAGGACAGCGGTGTCACCTGTGCTCATTCAAAGAGGGCCGTTAGTTCCTTGTCATTCCTGGGCTCTGGAGAGCTGAGCCAAACAGCCCAGGAGCTGACAGCCCCTGGGGGCTCGGGACAATATCTGCAGGGCTGTGCTGAGAGTGCTGGCCCCTGGTGGACACGGGAAAAGGTGACTCGGTGTCAGTTTGATAGGCGCATCTTGCATCTCCCTGTCGCCCTTTCAGCATCGTGTTCCTGCAAACAGAGAGAGAGCACCCATTGCAGGCAGCGGCCCTGGAATGGCAGCTGGGGTGCAGTGGGGGCCAGGATGGCCTGGTGCCGGCTCCTGCCCACTCAGCTCGGCGCCCCTCTCCCTGGGCACCTCACCACTGGTCCCAGCATCACAGGACCCGACCAGCTCCTCCTGTGATTGCAGGCCCACATGTCCCTGAGCACCCCACGTGGCGCGCTGGCTGACTTCCTAGGTGCACATCGGGGTGCGTTGGTGTTTAGTGAGAAACATGGAAACCTGATGAAAGGTGCGCTCATTAGCACAGAGCAAGCTGCTGCCTGCGGTGGTACAGCGAAGCTGCTCACTCTGACTGAGACGGAGCTGCGGGGGGCCTCGGATTCCCTCCCTCCCTCCCTCTCTCCCTCTGTGTCTTTGGATCTGCGTGTCTGGCGTTGGGGGGCAAGAAGGGGTAGTTCCAGTCTGAGACTCATGTGTTATGTGTGCACATGCATGTTGTGCGGACGTGTACAGATGTCCCTGGGGCTGGGGTTACATGTGAAGAAGGAACCCCAGGCGTGTGCACCGGCAAGCCTGGAGCCCTGGTTTGCCATCCTGGAGCAGACGACGCGGTGCCTTGTGCTGACTTATTACCACGGTAACCCTGCAAGCGACGCCCTGGTAGCTGCTGAACTGCGTCCTCAGAATGCCACTGCGTCTGCGGACGAGGCCTCTCCATGAGTGATTAAGGGTAAAGGAGGCCCCCCTGCCCCAGTGTGACTTCCTGGGATAAGGTCGGGAGGCAGACGGCACAGAAGGACGGCCCAGTGAGGACACGGGGAGCAGCAAGCCCAGGAGAGGCCGGCCGCGGGAGAACCCAGCCCCACCGTCACTGGCATCCTGGACCTCCAGCCTTACGCAGTGGCTGCCGTGAACACACAGCCGACCACTCATCACTCAGGGGTCGGCAGGAGGTTGGGCTTGTTGTCATGGCGACCGCGGAGCTGCAGAACAGAGCTCCGGATGCAGGGACTTCTCGAGGTTAGGCACCTAGGCACTTCCGCTGCGTGCTATTGGCCAGAGCAGATCATGTGACCAGTCTGACCTTAAGGGATGACCACGTGACCAGCCGGGGTTCAAGGTGAGGGAAGCAGACTCTGTGCCCTGGCAGGAAACGCCAGGGTCACGGGAGAAGGGCGTGGAGTTGGACGAGGGGCGGAAAGGGTTCACCGTCAGAATCCAGAATACGGCGCGTTTTAGTTTTCAGTGTGAAAACAGACTCCAAGCCTGACTCACTTGGAAGTCGACTGATTCACCACAGGCCCTCCCGATTCCAGGGCCGTCCTGGCACATCTCAGGGATCCCTGGCAGGCTGCCCACCCCTGGCTGGGAGAAGGGAGGGAGGAGGGATCTAGGAGGGAGACACCAAGAAATAGAGGCAGGAGCCCTGCCAAGCAGCCGTCAATCAGAGGCCAGGAGAAGCCTCCCTGGAACAAAGTACAAAGGAAAATGTGGACTGGAAGAAGAATCCTGGTGTGGGACTGGCAAGATGATGGCTGGCAAACCCCACCTTAGGCCACAGAAAATGCCCCGCTTGCTGGAGTCAGGCTCACCCACCTCAGGCCCTCAGCCCAGCCTACATGGGCTTTGCTGTCCTTGTTTGCCAGGGCCTCCCGGACTCATCCTGCACCTGACCGTGTGTGCCTCTGTGGGCTCCCTTGTCTGCTGGGTGGCAGACCGCGCAAGGGCAGGCAGCGTGCCCGTTTGTTTTCCCAGCGTGGGGCCAGCCTGCGGTCAGGATCTGCTGGTGGACGTCCCCCGGCCCCAGCCTGAGCACAGAGCCCTCCCTGGCAAGCCAGTTCCCTTTGGGCAGCCTTGGAGAGAGGCAGAGATTTATTTACAAGGAAATAAAAAGGTTTGCATTTCTAATGGACTGAGACCCATTAAGGTGACGCCATCCTCAGCCCGCCTGCCAGGGATGCCAGAGGCAGATGGTAAAACGGTGACCCTCTTGGGAGGCTCAAACAGACGCGCCAGCCACCCAAGCCCTGTGGTGGCTCCAGGGGACTCCCTCCCTCCCTCCCTCTCTCCCTCTGGAGGGCCCTAAACCCAACAGTAGGGCTGGTTTATGGCTGCGTTTGAGCCCAGCTCTGTCCAGCAAGATGCTCCTCCACAGTCCTGAAGGGTGGGAGCACATGCCTGGAGCAGTCGTAATTTAGTTGCAATTGCTGCTTGCTGGTGGAACTGCAAGTGAAAACGCACAAGATTCATACTGATTTGGAAGCTCGTTGCAATAGGGGCAAAATTAACTTTGGTAAATAAGACCCGCCTGCAAAAAGATGGAGTTGCTGGAGACCGCTCTGCTGGTCAGAGCCCGGCCAAAGGTGGCAGCACCCATGCTGCCCCAGCAGCTAATTACCGACTTCCTATGCAAATCAGGCAGTGTATTGATCGCCACTCACCAGCGGGGTGAACGTTTGTTGACATCTGGGACAATCACAGACACAGGGAGCGGGCAGTCTCCATGGCTGGAGACGAGGCCACCTCGGGGGTGGGAGGACCTGGGGGCCATGGGCTCCGGGTGTTACGGGGGAGCTGAATTTGACAGACCAAGGCACCCTGGAGAGAGCCAGGAATTGGGCAGGGAGCACAAACGGCGCATTGATCCAGAGATGGGGAGGTACCAGGGGAGGCACCTGCTGGGGAGGAGAAGGAAGCAGGGGGTGGGCCACTCTGGCTGACAGCCCCCTCCTAGGGACCCCTGGGGGTGATGTTGGCTGGGTCCTGAAGTCACCCAGTGGTAGGTGGGGGCAGGACATGCGGTCTCTGGGAGGCTGGTAGGTACCAAGTGCCGTCCCCAGTCTCCAGATGAGCAAACCAAGGCTCGGTTTAGGGGAACCTGTCAGAGAGATGCTTACGGGCAGGCCTGAGGATCCAAAATCCAGGTTCTGGTGACAAAGACAACTTCCAGCTTCAGCCTGATCCTCAGCCCCAACACGCACCTGCTGAACGCAAAAGCAGAGAGCAGTGTAGAAAAACGCGCATGAGTCCACAACGCTGCACATTCGGGAAGGGATGAGGGGATCAGTCAGATTGGCTGCTGGCATCCTACAGGTAAAGGAAGGAGGGAGGGAAGGAGGGAACCAACCCAAACAGTATCCTGGTGAAGAACTGGTTTTCCGCTTTGCAGCTGCCAAGCTGTCTGGAGCCCCTGCTCCGGAGCTCCAGGTTCCCACGAATGCTAAGTCGCACCCCTCTGCTTTTCGGATGCCAAGAGGATCCAGGGGCGGCCGACATGGGCCCAGGGGTGCTGTGCTCCCCCCCTGCAGCGCCGCGAAGGGCGGTCCTGGCTGCCCACTCCTCCGCAGTGGCTGGGAGTCAAGGTCAGACGCGGAGAGCGCCCTCGGAGGCGAGCCTTCCACCTCCACAAACAGAAGAATTACCAGGCTCTTCCCCCTCATGCCTTCTGCTGTCGGCGGGGCAGAGGAAGATAATATTTACTATTTTGTCCTCACAGAGCACGGCCGAGGTGCCAGCCGTATATTTAAGCAGAAGGGACTTAGTATTTTTGAGATGGGGTGTTGGGCCAGAAAATACCGCACGGTGTCATCGTGTTAATTTATCTAAGTGTGTCAGTGGGACCTTCTCCTGGGGAACTCAATGTCACACCTGCAAAACGCCCAGGCAGGAAACAAGGCCAAGGAAGACTGCGGGATTAGTTATGATGTATTTACATAAGGGCAGCAAAGCTGGGCAGGGCTGGCCGGAGAGAGCTGTGCCGTGAGGCGGCAGGGGAGTGGTCTTTCCAGCCAGGAGGAGTTGAGAGTGGTCTTTCTTAGGCGCCGAGCTGACATGTATCATTTCTGGGAAGCTCACGTCCACTCCCTCCCATTAGCTGTGGCTGTCTCACTCTCCTAGAAAAATCGCAGCTTCCTAGATGGCCTGGGACGGGTGATGCCCGCCCGGCAGCCAGGGAGCGAGACACGTGGGCTTCCTCTTCGTCCCTTGCGGAAGAGCGGCTCCTTCTGCCATGGAAGCTGCCTCCTCCTGCCCCGGCAGAGCCATCCTGGAACAGGTGTAGGCCTGCAGCCACCGCGCCCCACCAGCAGCTCGGGAGCCCTGCACCTGCCTTTGCTGGCAGTGACTGATGAGCCTGCTGGCTGGTCACGCGCTGCCGATGTGTCAAGACAGAGTAAGGCTTCCCATGTACTTCCCGGTGCGGGGCTGGGGACAGCCGGCCACAGGAGGCTGGCCACGGAGCTCCCGCCTGTCAGGCGCTGGTGGCTCCACCTGCCATGGAGGGCTCGGTTGCAGGGCAGCGTCCAGGGCTCCGGAGCTGAGGCCAGTAGCGGGTGAGCACCAGAAAAGAAGGGGAGTCGGCAGCTGCCCCAGCAGGGGCGAGGCCAGCCGTGGGCCTGAGTCACCTGCGCTTGGAGGTGTGGCCTAGGACAAAGGCCGGCGTGGGAGTCACCCGGCCTCAGGAGCAGCAGGCAGAGGGGGCAGGCGTGAGGCACTGAGGCCCATGGGACCACCTGCCCTCTCCTTCTCACAGGATAGGGCCCGAGTCGGTGGCTAGTGCCCACAGGAGCCTTCCAAGAGGCCCACGGACCATGCAGGATTCAAGGCATGGCCAGTGCCTCGGCCTCTCCCTGCGTGCAAATGGGCTCGCTTTGTGCCAGCACCATGCAGACGGGCGTGTCCACAGCAAGGGCGGGGACCCAAGGAAGCAGGGACCCAGGGTCAGCCGAAAGGAGGGAAGCTGGATCGAACCTCCTGGGCAGCCTGGCCGAGATCATGGACCACTCCGATGGAGCCGCAGCAATGGACTCCTGGGGGCGCTGGACACTTGGTACCCTAAGGCTACAGCAGCTGTCCAGACCCCTGTGTTCCCCGCCCCACCAGAAGGC
Source organism: Oryctolagus cuniculus (assembly GCF_964237555.1). Taxonomy (NCBI): domain Eukaryota; kingdom Metazoa; phylum Chordata; class Mammalia; order Lagomorpha; family Leporidae; genus Oryctolagus; species Oryctolagus cuniculus. Next base: position 98,531,031 of record NC_091443.1, on the reverse strand, counting down.
CCTACACACCAGGAGGCTGTGCCTGCAGGAGGAGGCCCCACCCCACGGGGAGGCCCCACCTCTGGGAGGAGGCTCTACCCCACCAGGAAGCCTTTTCCTGAGTTCTGTGATGCCCCCCACACCTAGGCCTGCAGAAGTGAGGGCCTCCCCCCCACCCCTGCATGCTGGGAGCGCAGCTGCAGGAAGCCCTTGGCTTCCAGGCCCTCAGGGACCGGCTCTGCAGGGGCGGGTGGCCCAAGCCCCACCCCTTCCCCAGAAAGCCAGCATCAGGTGCATGGCCCATGGGGGTAGGAAGGCCCACACACTCTCCCACTGAGGGCTGGTCTTAGGGTCCCCCAGAGTTCTCCACAAGGCTGGCCCAGGCCGTCACCCCCACCCCCCACCCCTGCCAGCCCATGCCCTTCCACAGGGGAGCATCCTAACAGCACCACCAGCACATCCCCCACAGTCGCCTTCCCCCTGACCTCCGGGGGAGAGGGGGCCAGAGAGGGTGCGGAGTTGGTGGATTCTGTAAGGTGGGCCAGGGGCCGGTGACCTGCACTGGGGCTCGGGAGGAATGAAGAGACCTGATGGGGTTAAGTCGAGCCCCACACCCCCCAGAATGCTGACATCACCACACCAGTGACTTTGCAAGTGACCTGATCCAGAAACAGGGTCTTTGCCGGTGACCCCCAGGGTGGGCCTAATCTAGCAGCGGCAAAACACGCCCTCAGGGAGGGGGCAGGCAGGGGTGCGGAGAGGCCTGGAGCAGATTCTAGGTTCTGCCTTGCAGCCCCCAGACACCCACGAGACCTCCCATCTCTGCTGCTGCTGTCGCCGGGTCAGCTGAGCTGACTCATGACTTGGTGAGCTGCGTGCATGGCGACATGACTCAGCTCCAAGTTCACCAGGAAGCCCAGACTGAAAACACTGGCGGGTAGGAAAAACAGAAACCAAAAACCCAAACACAATGCTTTACAAAACTCCGTGGCTGCTGAAGCAGAGGGCAGAGCACCCCACCTCGGCCTGCCTGCCAGCCGAGGCCCCGTGGGGTTCCCCTGAGAGCCTGATCGCCCAGAAGCACTGGGAGGCTGCGCAGGCCCTCGGAGTCTGGCCACTGTCCTGTGCCTGGCCTGCAGTGTGCACCTGCTCCCCAGCACCTGCCACGGGCCCGATTCCCAGTGGGCAGGCCCTTGGCCCCCAGAAGCCCCAGGAATGGCTTGTAGAGGCCATGGGCTGCACTTGTAGATCGATTGTTTCAGTCACACTCACCGTCTGTGCGAACCACGGAGATTCTCACAACTGAAACACGGAAGCTTTCCCAAGCAGAGTGGCTGCACAGGCACTTAGGTAGCAGGGAGTCTGTGGCGGAATCGGGTATGCTGTGTGAAGCACCATTCAACACACAGTTTCTTGGGGCTGATGTTGTGGCGCAGCAGGTACAGCTGCTGCCTGTGACACCCGCATCCCTTATGGGCGCTGGTTCAAGTCCCGGCTGCTCCACTTCCAACCTAGCTCCCTGCTATGGCCTGGGAAAAGCAGTGGAAGATGGCCCAAATGTTTGGGCCCCTGCCACTCACATGGGAGACCTGGATGAAGCTCTTGGCTCCTGGTTTTGGCCTGACCCAATGCTGCTATCTTGGGAGTGAACCAGTGGATGGAAGATCTCTCTCTATCTAATTCTGACTTTCAAATAAATAAATAATCTTTAATTTAAAAAAAAGGGTAGAATTTGGAATGTCACCAGAGCATTCCAAAGATAAAAGCCAGAAAGAAAAAAAAAAAAACACAAAAACCTCACAACAAAACACGACCAACCCTTATCTTTGGAACAGAATGAAGTTGAAAAAAAAAAAAAGAGATTAAAATAATCAGTAAGGTGAGATTCAATCCTTACAATGTGATAAATATTCATATGAAAAGGACTTTATCTTGGGAAATTTATTCCACAGTGCAATGTTAATTTTATGAAAATCAATTCATTTAGCACTCACGCATTTTCCACTTGTCTCCTTGGCTTTGGGTGATGATTTAAGTCATGGGGGCCGGAGGAACATTCCCGCTTCCACAGCTGCCACCTTGTTCGGGGCCTAGAGCAGGATGCTGACATCACAGTCGCCACTTTCCTACAGACAGCGAGAGGAGGCAGCTAAGGGTGGCCGAGCCCCATGTGGGGATGTCCTTCCTGTCAGAGCCGGGTTGGATGCACACCGGCTCCCTCAGGAATGCCACACCCTAAGGAGCGGTCCCTCAAGCACCAGGGGTGGGGTGGGGGTAGGACACTGTCACCATCCATTCTTGGCAGGCCCCAGGAGGCGGATTTGGGAATATCCCCATTCCACAGCCCAGGAGACTGAGGCACAAGTAGCAACATCACCCATGTGCACAGTGCTAGGAGCAGCTGGCTGGGGTTGGAAAGCCAAGTCCACTTAGACCCCTGGGCTGGCTGCATGTGGATCAAGGCACCAGGGTTGGAACTGGCAGGTTTGGGGGTGGACACTGAGAAGGGACCCCCGTGGGGCCCCCAGGTGGAGACGTCCTCCCCTAAGTGGATCATTTGCATAAGCTCTGTGGCCAGACATGCATTCAGAGATGGCAACATTAATGGCCACTCAACACCTGTTCTGACACGCGGGAGGTGAGGGACAAGACAAGTGCTCTTCAAGATCTGGTGACAGCTACCTGTGCTAAAGGAATGACAACCAGAGTGGGGCTCCAGGCACTGAGGAGCCCACGGCAGGGACGGAGCCCACAGCTCCTGAGCCCCAGTCTGCGGGAGGAGGGAGCTGGATTCGTTCCCCAGACCCTGAAACAGGTTTGTGATTGTTCACCCTAGTTGGGGAGGCCTCGGTTTCCTTTTTGTTTAATGTTGGAGGGGGCTGTGGCCAGCACCCACAGCAGGGCCTCGTCGGGTTCAAAACGCGGCTGGCGGCTGCTTCCATGCTCCCTCCAAAGAGTCGTGGAGCGCGCGTCTCCGCCAGAGCTGGAAGAGAGAATGCTACCATGAGAAGAAGACAAAGGGGGGTCAGCCCATCCCCGGAACCCCCAGAGCCTTAGACCGGGACAACCTGGCCCAGGGAGGGGGAATGGGAAGGTACCACCTCAGGCCAGGTAAGCTGGCCGGCAGGACCCGGGACCCAGGGCGCACCCATCCTGGAGCTTTTCCCAAAGCCATCAGTGCCCTTGGCTGAAAGGCCCGGAGACAGAGCTGGCCATCGAGGGAGCCCAGGCCCTCAAGGCCGGCTCAGTGCCCAGCAGGGGAAGGGATGCCGCACAGGCAGGGCTGGGGCCAGCAGAGGCGGGGAAGACACCCGGGGGTCCCTTCCAGGTACAGAGCTGGGGGAATATAACCCGGGGCCCAGAGGGTGGAGGGACAAGCCCACAGGCCAGGCCTGGGGGCTGTAATGCAGGACAAGCAGAGCTGGACCCCAGGGAGAGCGCGCCGGCTGTCAGCACCAGGCAGAGACCAGTCGGGAGTCCTGACCCGCCAAACAAGGTCTGCAGAGTCAGGACCACAGTGGACAAGGCCCTCGCGTGTCTGGCACCAGGAACGCATGCAGCTGTCCCCCAGGGTCCCCCCTTCCTCACTGGACAGGCCCACGGCACGCGCCGGAAGGTTCTGTATTCACGGCTCGGTTTCTTTCAGAGAAAGCGGGCAGAGGCATCAACTTGAATCAGCTGAGGAAGGGGCGCACAGGGCAGAGTCCAGCGAGGCCCCAGATGCAGTTTTGCGTCATCCCCGTGGGGGTGGACAGCGAGGAGGACCCGCGCGTGGGAGCTCTTCCACCAGGGAAGCCGGCGAGGCCCCGGTCCCAGTCCCTCCTGGGCTCCAGCACCAGGAGTGTTGCTGTCCCTGTGGCCGACCTCAGCCCTGGCCCCGCTGGAGAACACGCATGCGCGAGCAGATACCCCTCAGCCCCCACGTGCCCAGCTGTCACCTTTTAGAGTTCCTGGTGTGGAACAAGCAGCTGAGGCCACCCACGGTCAGACTCCCCTTTGTCATGGTGAGGGTCTTCCTCACAGAGGGGCACAGGCAGGTGACTCCAGCTTCCACGTGGGGTGCAGCGAGGGGACTGGGTCCAGGATGGCTTCTCTGGGGATGGGAGGTGGGGTGCTGACTCCAGGACACAGGCCAAGGTGCGCATCCTCCACATGTCAGGTGAGGACAGGTGTGCAGGAGCTGAGGGCCAGAGGGGCTTCCCCTGGACCAGGCAGAGTGGGGAAGTCCCAGGGAGGGCTGGACGGTGAGCAGGTGAGCCACGTCCCACCTGCAGAGCGTTGGGGGTTTGGATTCCTCACCCCCGGGCCCAGCGAGTTCACATCTGGTGGTGGTGGTGGTAGCGGTGGGGAGGCCGAGTGGACCCAGAAATCTGCATTTAACCTCGGGGCCGGTCTCAGGGACATTGGCTGGAGTGATCGAGGCTGCCTCCTGCCTCAACTTGCCCAGCTGGGCAGTGGGGTCTTAAGCCGTGGCTCAAGGGGCCTGCGGGGGGACTCAGATGCTGTTCTGGGGCCATGAAGAAGTGCTGGTGTGGGACGGAAGTGGCGGCTGCAGAGTGACACTTGGCAGTGGTTAACCATGGTCCTGTGGATTTCAGCTCGGTGATAACAATTCACCAGACACCCAGGAAATGGAGCAGCTAGGACCTGAACCATTGCCCATGTGGGATGCTGGCGCTGCGGGCTGGGCTTTAACCCGCTGAGACACGGCGCCGGCCCCTGTGTCTGTCTTTCAGGGTAAGGGGACTGGCAGGGCCTCCCTCCTAGCTCCGCACATGCTCCCCAAAAGGCTGCAAGTGAACCCGACCAGCAGGACCTGGCCTCTGCCCACCGCATCCTGACACAGGCTCAGGGTCCCCGTGCAGTGATGGATCTGAAAGGCCTGGAGGTTCCCGCCGAGCGTGACCGCAGCCGAGGGCCAGGGCCCCAGGTCACGTGAGATTTTTCATGGGAAGCCGAGGGTAGACACCCTTGCTGCGACACTTGAGCAGCGGCAACTGTGCTCGCTTGGGGCTTTGCATTCAGCAGGGGCCAAAAATATAAAATAAACCAGGGCGGAGGTCCTTATTGGGTCTCCTGGTGTCTCGCTGGGATTAAACAGTCAAAGACACAGCCTGGTCCAGGCAGGGGGCTGCCTCCGCTTGGGGCAGGGGCACCGGACACCGTGAGGGCCAGCAGATGTGCGGCCCCTGGCACTGCAAAGTCCTCCAGCACTCCCACCCCTCGCCTGGAAGATGGTCGTTCAGTGTGCTGAGAATGGGGGAAAAGCAGGGATTTTCGCCCAGTGCAGCATTGGGCAGCAGGGAGGGGAGTCACTGAGCTCACAGGGACACGACTCGGGGTGCGGCAGGCATCCATCGCACCCCAGTGGGGACAGGCTCAGCCTCCCTGACCACGCCACACCTGGGTTTATGCCAAGGGCACGTCCTTAGGCTGGCCTGGGCTGGGCAGATGTCTGTCCCCAGATGGGGAGACGGAGGCCAGTGATCCAGGGGCACATTGGGTGCTGGGATCTCTGTCCTTAACTGGCCTCAGAGTGAAGAGTTAAAATTGTCTATGTGCGGGTGTAAAAAGTTATTCTTAAGCTTACAGGTTTAAACCTTCCTGGTGCAGCTGTAAAAATAAGAGTAAAGTAGCACCTTGACAGTAGGGACTCCATTTTGGAGCACTTGAGACTGCATTCTGGGAAAGCAACCCCCCCCCCCACACACACACACACTGTGAGACTCTGGTCTGAAACTATGATCTCAAATAGTCGGACAATAGCAGTGCACTACATCACCCTTGACAACGCACAAAAAACCCCTATCATGATTGCTCAAGCTTAAAAATAAAAAGGTTACACCTGGGTTACCTGAGCTAATAATGAAAATGTAATTTGTCTATGTTTTAAGATCATAATTGCTGATTGTAAGATATTAGCAACCGCTTAGCAACCGTGTATTCTCTCCCCCTCCCGATTTTTGCGGTTTTTGCCTTTATAAACCCTAACCTTTGGTTATTTGGGGCTGCTCTGCTCATATATGATCAGACAGCCCCAGCATGCTGGATAATCAATAAAGCTTCCCCTTGCTGTTTGCATAAGAGACATGTCTCTTGGTGACGTTTTTCGGGCGGTCGACTCTAACAAGAGCACCTGGAGGAGGTCCAGGAGAGTGACCCCCAAGAGGGTGGCCGCCGGCAGGTGGGGGACTCTGGAAAGTGGCTGTCCCTCCACTCGGCCTGCAGCTGTTTCTTCTCCTTCAGAACCCCATGGTGGGGCCGGCGCTGTGGCACAGTGGGTTAAAGCCCCGGTCTGCGGTGTCGGCATCCCATATGGGCACCAGTTCAAGTCCCAGCTGCTCCACTTCCGATCCAGCTCTCTGCTATGGCCTGGGAGAGCAGTGGAAGATGGCCCAAGTGCTTGGGCCCCTGCACCCATGTGGGAGACCCAGAAGAAGCTCCTGGCTCCTGGCTTCAGATCGGCACAGCTCTGGCCATTGCAGCCATCTGAGGAGTGAACCAGCGGATGGAAGACCTTGAGAGACTCTCTCTCTGTCAGTCTTCTGTAACTCTGCCTTTCAAATAAATAAATAAATCTTCAAACAAACAAACAAACAAACCACCATGGTTTGGTTTTCCAGCCAGAAACAGAGCGAGTGTGCCTAGAAGGCCCTGGCCTGGCTCCGTAAGCGCTGACTGCCCAGTTCAGCCAATGTCTGCAGAGTGACCAACCATGTGTGAGCCCCAGGGCCAGGGTGGATGACAGAGGCAACAGCTTCTGCCCCGAGGCCTTCCAGGGTCCTCTAAGAGCCAGGGGACCCAAGTCCACAGCCAGTGCCAAGCCACGCCTGGCCTTTCTTGGGGATCAGAGTGGGTGGAAAGCACCCACAGATGCCCAGCAGGACGGGCTTCTCCTGAGACACTGGGCCGGGCCCTGCAGGGGAGGCAGAGGCGGGGCCAGCTGAGGGGAGGCCAGGGTGGGCGGGTGATCCCAGGGGCACCTTGCGAGCTGAGGGCCAGCAGCCAGAGGAGCCGTGCAGAGTGAGCCTCTCCCGTGGCTATTTGCTAGGGGACTTGGGCCTGGTGAGGAGGGTACTGTCCCTCTGGCAGCCAACGGGGACCACAGAATGCCCTCAGTGCCCATGTGCATGAGGAAGTACAGGAAAAGGGACTCCGTGGGGAGACTCCTGCCACGGAGAGGGGAGGGTTCCGTGCCTGAAGGAAGGCATTTGGGGAGCTCTGGGGACAAGGGCGGGAGGAGAGGGCACAGGGAGCCGACACACAGCGTGCTCCAGGAGAACGGAGCCGGGATCGGGCGCTCTTGCCTCTCCCTGCTATAAATACTCACGCCCTGGCTGACCCCCAGGCGCCCAGGCGAACCCGAGGCCGGTCGTGGTCATGGTCACGCCGGCTCCTGCAGGCCGGAGCATGGAGTCGCAGGCCAGCGCTTCAGGGGCAAAGGCAAGGAGGCTGCAGGGGGTATGAGAGCCGCTAGACTGGGGCTGCCAGGGACGGAGCCGTCACCGTGGCAGGCGGAAGACCTGAACGGTCAAGGCCAGAGCCCCTCAGGCCGGGCGAAGCCCCTTTCTCCCCAAGGGGGCAGTCACCCAGTCCGCTCAATGAGCCAGACACCGGGGGCTGCCAACAACAGGTGACGCCCTGGCCTTCCTGCTGCGTAGGCTGGGGACCGTGGTGACCTGTGTCACTGTGAGAACTCCAGGGTTCCTTGAATATGCTTTTCCGTGAGTAATAAGAGCACGGCAGAAGTGGAGCCATCTGTCATGTGGACGCCGGCACAGGAGAGAGCCGGCCTGGGGGGTGGGGCGCAGGGCCACCAGGACACCTGTGCAAATGAAAATTGATTTTCTTGTGAATTCTTTGCCTGGTGAAATAAATTAAATCTGCATTTACTTCTATTTGTTTAAAAACCTCTTTGTTAAAATGAGTACAGCAGTCTAAACACGTAATCTAATAGAGGAGGATAAATCACGCCCAGGGGCGCTGGCAGAGCAGATCTGTGAGGAAGCACACAGCAGGAGCTGGGGAGCCACTTAAGGACCTGGATTAATTCTGGTTGTGATGGGAAAACTGGAATGCCACGGCTCCCTTTGGGCCTCCTCCAGCTCCTCTTATTTTTTCCAAATCAGTTTTATTATCTTTTAGTGTGGGAAAGATAATCGATCGAATCTCCATCTTTTAAAAGTTGACGCCTCTTGGGGTCTCCTTTCCTCCCGGGAAAGGACACGGGAGCAGCAGGAAGTGCAAGTGGGGGTCCAGGGCGTGGCTGGCAGGTGTAGTTCATGGGAATCTCAGGACTGCAAAGCAGATGGGTTTGTTAGTGGCCACGCCTACTTTTATTTTATTTACTTGAAAGAGTGGCAGATGGATGGGAGCCAGCAAGTGAGAGAGAAAGAGAGAGGGAGAGGGAGAGAGAGAGAGAGAGGGAGAGAGGGGGAGAGAGAGAGAGGGAGAGAGGGGGAGAGAGAGAGAGGGAGAGAGGGGGAGAGAGGGGGAGGGGGAGAGGGGAGAGGGAGGGGGGAGATGGAGGGAGGGGGAGAGAGGGGGGGAGAGAGATGGAGAGAGAGAGAGGGAAAGAGAGAGGGAGAGAGGGGGAGAGAGAGGAAGAGGGAGAGAAGAAGAGAGGGGGAGAGAGAGAGGGAGAGAGAGAGGGAGACAGGGGGAGAGAGAGGGGGGGAGAGAGAGAGGGAGAGAGAGGGAGAGAGACAGGGAGAGAGGGGGAGAGAGAGAGGGAGAGGGAGAGAGGGACAGAGGGGGAGAGAGAGGGAGAGAGGGGGAGATTGAGGGAGAGAGGGGGAGAGAGAGAGGGACAGAGGGACAGAGGGGGAGAGAGAGGGAGAGAGGGGGAGATTGAGGGAGAGAGGGGGAGAGAGACAGGGAGAGAGGGAGAGGGAGAGAGGGGAGAGGGAGGGAGAGGGGGAGAGAGGGGGGGAGAGAGATGGAGAGAGAGAGAGGGAAAGAGAGAGGGAGAGAGGGGGAGAGAGAGAGAGGGAGAGGGAGAGAGAGGGAGAGAGGGAGAGGGAGAGAGGGGGAGAGAGAGGGAGAGGGGGAGAGAGAAGGAGAGGGGGAGAGAGAGGGCTCCGTGTTGGAGCCTAGATACTTTGCACCGTCTCTCCAGAAGCGACCTGCATCTAGGCACCATCAGCCCACTCCGTGCTCGGGAATAAAAACGCTCAGGCCACGGCAGGCGGCAGATGTGGAAACAATTTCTCCAAACAGAGCTCCCGGGCCCCAGCAGCCACAGGCACCCACAGGGTGAACGAGGTTGACCTCGGTCATCTTTAGCCGCTGGATTTATGAGGCAGGGTGCACAGAGGTGGCGGGGGGTGGAGGTGGGGGGGGTGGACCCCAGTCTGCAGGGCTGTCCTTTCCGGCTGCAAGGAGACAGCTCTCTGGCTCCCTGGAGTGGGGCCTCCTGGGGACACTGGAGGGCAGCCAAGGAGGCTGTGGGACAGGCCGAGGGGCGCGGCTCCCTCAGGCCACCACAGCCACCTGTGCGTCCTGGACAATCCCTGCACCATCAAAGGAAACCCTGGAGGGCGGGGGTGGCATTGTGGTGCAGCCAGTGAAGCCGCTGCCTTCCACGCCCACATCCCCTGCGGGCGCTGGTTCCAGCCCCAGCTGCTCCTCTTCCAAACCAGCTCCCTGCTGTGGCCTGGGAAAGCAGCAGAACATGGCCCAAGTGCTTCGGCCCCTGCACCCACGTGGGAGACCCAGATGGAGCTCCTGGCTCCCAGCTCCCGCCTGGCTCGGCCTGGGCTGTGGCTACTGGGGGGTGAACCAGTGGATGAGAGATCTCTTTCTCTATAAATCTTTCAAATAAATAAAGTAAATGTTGAATGTTACTGTTAACCCTGGGCGTGCGCCTGCTCCCGCCCTGCAGCTCTGCCCCACGGGCCTCACCCTGCTGGGCATCCCAGCCCATTGAGCATCCGTGGTCATTTCCCGATCCCGCCTCATCTCCCGCTTTGGGCCTCACGCCTTCGCAGGGCTCCGTCAGGATCAGATCCGCTTCCCGCTGATGGCTGCGCCCCGCGTCTTCCGTGCACCGCAGTGGGGTGCAATCAGGCGCGGTGAGAACCGCCTGCAGCCTCTCCTGCAGGGGGCGCGCTCCTCAGCGGCCCCTCCGCCATCCACGCCCGCAACCGGTGCTCCTTCGCAGGCCGGCCTTTCTCCACACCTCCCTCAGCGGGGAGCTGGGGCCTTCCTCCTCCTCATGCTGTACCCTCCGCTACAACTCCTCACAGGGGAGCTGGCTTCTCCTACCTCCTCCTCACGTTCTTCCCTTGGGTTTTACCCAGATGCGCGGCGCGGGGTACTGCCGGGCGTGCCCCTAGGGACAGCAGGAAACGCTGGCGGCCACGCCGGGGTCCTGTGGGTCCTCGCGGGCCAGCTCCTGGTGTCCCAGAGCAGATTCTAACTCAGGTGCCTGGAAGCCCCCGCCCCAGCTCCCCTGGGGTGCGGTGTGGTCAGCAGTGGCCAAAGCTGCACAGGTCCCATCAGGCTGAGCGGTTTAGCCTTAGGGCTGGCTGTGAGGTCATCCCCAAGGTGAGCCTGGCTGAAGACCAGGAGACTCGTGGGGGGAGTCACGGGGGTTCAGGTTCAGGACCGGGTATGCAGGTGTTAGCTGGGCAGCGGCGGTTATCGCCATCCCAAAGAAATAGAGCTGAGCAGCTGTCCTAGGAGACTTTGTCCTGAAAACGGGCATGTGTGCAGCCTTTGTCCTCATCACCGTCCTCGGCACCAGCGCTGGCCAGGTGCTGGCTCCGCATCACAGGCGTCTGTAGTCCCTGAAAGCCCATCCCTGGGGATCTGCCCCAAGTGCTAGGGACCTCCCCAAGTGCTAGGGACCTGCCCCAAATGTGGCCTCTCCCTCGCTCCCTGCTGAACAGAAGCCTGAGGTCTTGTTAACCATGGCACAGGATTAGATGTTTAACACTTAAAAAACCAACTCTATTTTTTTCCTAAATGTGGAAAACTGTTGGAAATCCAAATAAGCTGTCCTATGAAATAAGATTGATGGATAACACACGTGCATCGCCAGCCTCCTGTGCAGCTAGGTCATGTGACACATTCGAGCCAATGCGATGAGAGGAATGCCAGGGACTTCTGGGAAAAGTTTGCCTCCATGATGCAGGCTCCATCCCTTGCTCCTTGATTGTGCTGGCCTCTTCTTCCTGCCTGGAGCATGGGCCAGGGGCTGTGGAAGAGTAAATCTCTCATACCACCTACTAAGCAGGATGGAGCCTGGAGCAGGAGGCTTGGACGTGGAGGATATCATGGGAGAATTTGCCAGCCCTGGGCTGTGGACCCTGGACACTGCGCTGTGTCGGGAGTGAGAGAAGCGCCCTACGGCTGAAGTCACTGAAGTGGATCCAGGTGAATCCAGTGCTCCGCAGATGGTCAGACGATAGGACCCTTCCAGAGATGGGAGACATCGGGGCCAGGGAGGTGGCGCACTTTACCCCAGGGTGGAAACCAAACAGGCTCCCAACCCGTGCCCTGCCTAAAAGGGAGGGGAATTCCGACACCTGCCACAACACAGACGAGAGCCGGTCAGGGCAGGACCCATGGCACAGGCTTCCCCTTCTGTGGGGTCCCCAGAGGAGTCACATCCACAGAGACAGAGAGAGGAGCGGTGGGTGGCAGGGGCTGGGCAGGGCAGCGGGCGGGGAGAGAGTGTTCACCGGTTTCGGCGGGATGATGGACAGTGGTGATGGTCCCACAGTGCCCGAGTTGCTCACTGCCCCTGCGCTGGGCACCTAAGGCTGGTGCTGCAGGCTCAGCGCGGATTGTGTAGCTTTTACTCTAGTGTGGGAAATTTTACCAAACTTTGAAGCATAAAGCCCAGCGCCTCTGGTTCTCCAGCTTGCGAAGGGTTTGGAGTTCTGGTTGCTCTCAGCCCCGTGCTCTGGGCTCCAGAAGGTGTTGCTGGGTTGGGTGTTGCTGAAGGGCTCCTGCCACCAGGGCTGGCAGCCTGTTCCACAGTAAGGACTGGGGACAAATGGGCTTCTGCTCACCCGAGCACCTGAGACCAAACTTGAGCTCCTGGTGTGTGGGACATCGGGCTGCAGGTGCGACCCAGACCCTCCCAACTGGTGCTGAGTGGCAACCCTGAGGCAAGAGCAGTGGGCGTGTCAGACCGTCTCCAGAGTGCACGCATTAGCATTCAATACTCCCCTAAAATATTCCAGTGTCCCCAAGGTTGTGATTGCTGGAGACACTCCCCCTGCCCCCAGTGAAAATGTCACTGCTCCGTGGCCGAGCGCAGTTCCTGGCAGCTCCTGTCTCCTCGGCCCCGGTGTCGGGTCAAGGGCTTGAGCATGGTTTGTCCTATCCTTCCATTCATCTTCTCTGTTGACATCCCAGGGCGCAGGGTACAAGCTCCAGGGAGGTGGTGTTCCCTACAGAACCTTCTTTCCAATATTTCAGGCAGTTCTCTCTGGTTTGAGGATCTGTAGGGAAAGAGGCCAGGCAGGGAGGTATGACAAATGGCGATGCCTAGGCCGCCCCCACCACCAACACAATGACCCCCTCCAGGGGCGGAACCCAGGAATCAGTATTTTTTACCAACATCAAATTAATTTTCAAACAATCCAATCTATTTATTTGAAAATTTTCCAGGATTTTGATGAGTTTAATTATGTTTAAGCCTATATGAGTATATCAGTTTGAGGAGAATTAACATATTTACTATGTAAGTCTTCAAATCCATGAACATGGTATGTCTCTTTATTCGTATCTTCTTTCATTTTCTTTCATCAGTGTTTTACATTTTTGCAGCCTATAAACCCAAGGACATATTTTTTGGGGGGAAGTTTCAAGTAATACTGTAATTCTAATGTCAGAGTGCTCTGCATGTTGATTTCTTATCTCAAGATCTTGCTAAACTGTTATTTGTTCTAATTAGTTCAGAGCATTGGTTTTTGTAAATTCCTTGGCATTTTCTACATAGACAAGTTTGTCTTCAATATCTTCTTTATCTACATTTTTTTTTCTTTTTCCTTAGAACATGCACCAGTATGCTGAGTAGCAGTGGTGAGAGCAAGCATTCTTGCTTTGTTCCCGGTATTAGGGGATGCATTCAATCTTCGTTTGCTAACTAAAATGTTAGCTGTAAGGTTTCTGTAGATGATCTTGATCGGGTTGAGGATGTTGCCCTCTGGTTGAAGGTTTTAGCATGAACTGGTGTTGCTTTGGTCACAGGCTGTTTCTGTTGATGTGATCATGTGATTTGTCTTTTTAGTCTGTTAACACAGTGAATTGTAATGGTAGATTTTTGGATAGTGTACTAGTCTTGCATCCCTACCTGGAATAAACCATTTAATCATGGCACACACTTCTTTTTCTTACACTGCTGAATTCTATTTTGTGATATTTTGTGAAGGGCTTTGCATCTTTATTCACGAGAGATACTGATCTGTAGCTTTCTTTTTGCACTATTGTGTCTGATTTTGGTGACATGGTAATACTGGATTCATAAAATATTTTGAGAAGCTTTCCTTCCTTTTCTGTTTTTACAGAAAATTTGGAACAATTGATGTCAACTCTTTCAAAGTTTGTATGACTCTGGTGAAACTGTCTGGGGCTCAGTTTTGTTTCTGAGAGTTCTTAAATGAAAAAATCAATAATATTAACAATTTTAAGGTTGCTCTAATTATTTGTCTCATGCTATATGAGTAGTAGCTTATTCTTTTCAAGGTATGGCCAAATTTAGAGTGTAGAGCTGCTTGCGGTATTTCTATTATCCTTTTGAGTTCTGCAGGGTCTGTAGTGGTACCTTTTATTTCATCCCTGATATTAAGGATTTATGCCTTCTGACTTTTCCTTTCATGCTGGCTACAGGTTTGTCAATTTTATTGATCTTTTCAAAGAAGCAGCTTTTTGTCTCATTGATTGTTTTCTCTCCTATTTCATTATTCAATTTTATTTATCTCTGCCTTTGTCTTTACTATTTCCTTCCTTCCATTGCTTTGAGTTCCCTTTGTTCTTCTTTTTTCAGGTTCTTGGGGTGGGAACTGAGATTACTCACATGAGGCTTTCTTTCCTGAAGTAAGTCTTTAATGCTATAAATTTCCCTCTCAGACCTGCTTTAGGTGTGTTCAATAGATGTTGATGTATTATATTTTAAGTTTTATTAGTTCAGTGTATTTTTAAATCTTCCTCTTTGACCCATGGATTATTTACAAATGTATTGCTTAATTTTCAAGTGATCATAGATTTTTCTATGACTTTCTGTTATTGATTTCCAGTTTGATTCCATTGTGGTCAGAGAACCAACAACGCATGATTTCAGTTCTTTTCAACGCATTGGGTGAACCAGGGTATTTTCTTCCTTGGTAAATGTTCTGTCTGTTTCTTTTCCTTCTTCTTTTCTTTTTTTTAAGATTTATTTATTTATTAATTTGAAAGAGTTACACAGAGAGAGGAGATAGAGAGAGGTCTTCCATCCTCTGGTTCACTACCCAGATGGCCACAATGGCTGGAGCTGCGCTGATCTGAAGCCAGGAGCTTCTTCCAGGTCTCCCATGCCAATGCAGGGGCCCAAACACTTGGGTCATCTTCTACTGCTTTCCCAGGCCATGGCAGAGAGCTGGGTCAGAAATGGAGCTGCTGGGTCTTGAACCGGTGCCCATATGGGATGCTGGCACTGCAGACAGCGGCTTTACCAGCTATGCCACAGTGCTGACCTCTCCTCTCCTCTCCTCTCCTCTCCTCTCCTCTCCTCTCCTCTCCTCTCCTCTCCTCTCCTCTCTTTCTTTCTTTCTAAGATTTATTTATTTATTTGAGAGGCAGAATTATGAGGGTGGGGGCAGTCTTCCATCCACTGGTTCACTCCCCAAATGGCCACCACGGCCCCAGCTTGGCTAATCCTAGCACCCATGCGGGAAGCCTGGATTGAGTTCTTGGCTTCCAGATTTGGCCTAGCTCAGCTGCTGCCATTGCAGACATTTGGGAGGAGCTAGTGGATAGGAGCTCACTGTTTTTCTCTGCCTCTTAAATGAATAAATAAATAAAAATTTAAAATAGTCTAGATCCTTGTTTATCAAAATGAACAGCTCTTATAAAGCAAGTTTTAGAATAATATGAAAAATATGATGCTATTTGTGCAAAATTTTTAAAATACATAAAACAATGCCATACATTATTTATGATTGTACATACATGTAGAAAAATATAAAACCAAGAATTTAATGAATTTACAGCAAATCTATGGTGGTATCTCTCTCCCAGGAAGGCAGAGAAATGATGGCATCAGTACAGGGAGTAAAGCTAACTTCATTTTCACTTGTATTACTTTATTTGTTTATCAGATTTCTGAGGACAGAAAAACTCCATGAATGAGTTGGTCCTTAATCTTTGTAATCAACAAGTACAAAAGAATCATGAAAACATTCGATCAATTTCTCAGCTGATACAAACATTCTTTTCTCAGGAGTTGTTTTTCCTAGTGCATCATGATTTTAAATAAAATGTTCCATTGTTAAACTAGCTGAGTATTAACATACAACCAAACTGCCAATGAAGTTTTCAGGAAACAAGCATGAGATCAACACTGTGATTGATTCATAGACTGAAATGAAGTTTAGGGTCACTACTTCCTAATCAAAACTCTTCACGGTGGACCTAATGATTATTTCTTCCTCCATTCAAGAAATGCTAAATGAGTAACTCCTCAGGGCGACTATTTCCTATTCCCCAGGCTCTGAGGCCACTGTTGGCAACTTCCCTGAGCCACGGAGCTCTGGGGCCACTGTTGGCAACTTCCCTGAGCCATGGAGCTCACTGTGTGGAGTGGAGAATTCCTAGCGACCAAATAGTCACACAGCAAAGCTGAACATGCACACATGAACAACAAAATAAATGGGGGTGTTTTGTTCAGCTTCATGACATGAGTGGAGAAAAGAGTTGTCTAGTCCCAGAGAGAAGCAAAGTCCTTCTGGTGGGGCGGGGGGTCAGCCTGGGGGTCAAGGAAATGTGACAAGAATAAAAACCCGAAAGCATTGGGATGGATTAAAGGAAAGAAATGAGAACCTGAAATGGGCCAGAAAGGAAGGTTGGGTCCCATGTGCCATTACAATGGGCTTGGCTTTCATTTTAAGAGCATGGGTAAGCCATCAAACGGTTCTAAGTGGTTGGACTGGTCAGCCTCTGGAGTGATGATTCCACCTGAAGTGGAGCAACTGGACTGGAAGGGGTCAGCGCAGGTACAGCTAGAACAATCAGGAAGCTACTTTAGGTGAACGGAGGTAGCTTGGACTAATGTGGTGATGGTGATGGTGGAGGTGGTGGTGATGGTGATGGTGATGGTGGAGGTGGTGGTGATGGTGATGGTAGAGGTGATGGTGATGGTGGAGGTGATGGTGATGGTGGAGGTGGTGGTGATGGTGACGGTGGAGGTGGTGGTTGTCGCTCCCCCTCTTCGCGGAGGAACGACACAGAACCCTGCGCTGTTCTTTTGTCTGCTCGGCCCTTCCCGGGTTTGCTGCTGGTTCTTCCCGGGTTGGCTACCGTCCTTTCCACCTCCGTGGAAGGGCGGTTCCCCCTGCCACTTTCCCCACTTCCGCTGGGGAGCGGCACACCGCCGGCCGGCTCTCTTGGGGGCTGCTCAGGTGTTCCTCATAGATGTTCCTGGTGCATGTTGTCTCTCTCCTCCTTTATAGTCCTCTTCCACCAATCCCAACTCTGCTACCCACATGCCGAGTACGCTGCTCTCCTCCAATCAGGAGCAGGTCCTGCTGTTTATTGGTTGAACTGGAGGCAGCTGTGTAGAAGCTGTTTCCTCCTCTCCCAGTGACATATTGTGGGAGAGCAGATGCATAGAATAAGTCTTAATTCCAGTAACTTAGTCTAGTCCGAGTTGCTCCCCACAGTGGTGATGGTGACGGCGGAGGTGATGGTGAGGTGTTGGTGATGGTGATGGTGGAGGTGATGGTGATGGTGATGGTGGAGGTGGTGGTTATGGTGATGGTGTAGGTGATGATGATGGTGGAGGTGGTGGTGATGGTGATGATGGTGGTGATGGTGATGTGATGGTGGAGGTGATGGTGATGGTGGAGGTGGTGGTGATGGTGATGGTGGAGGTGCTGGTGGAGGTGGTGGTGATGGTGATGGTGGAGGTGGTGGTGATGGTGATGGTGGAGGTGGTGCTGATAATAGAATTGCTGGTGATAGAAGCAAATGGAAACCTACCCATTATTTAGGAAGCAAAATGAACAATACTTAGTTATTCTTAAAAATGAAGTATGTGGGGCCGGCGCCACGGCTCAATAGGCTAATCCTCCACCTGTGGCGCGGGCACACTGGGTTCTAGTCCTGGTTGGGGCACCAGATTCTGTCCCAGTTGCCCTTCTTCCAGGCCAGCTCTCTGCTGTGCCCAGGGAGTGCAGTGGAGCTTGGCCCAAGTGCTTGGACCCTGCACCCACATGGCAGACCAGGAGAAGCACCTGGCTCCTGCCTTCAGATCAGCGCGGTGCGCTGGCCGGCCATTGGAGGGTGAACCAACAGCAAAGGAAGACCTTTCTCTCTGTCTCTCTCTCTCTCCCTGTCCACTCCGCCTGTAAAAAAAAAAAAATGAAGTATGTGGAACAAGGATGCTTCAAGCTTATTTTGCAGAAAGTCTAGGAACCATCTCAGCTTGCTCTTGGTTGAGTGTCATGGGTGCATCTGCTAACCTTTTTCTATACTACAGTTTAACAACGTGCCTCTAATGTTAGCGTTCAGCCCTCCATGGTGACAACAACCATTTTGCGATGTTCTTGATTGCTATGGTGGGTTAAAACTGCACACTCTTTGCTATTTCTGTTACCAAGGGATGAGGGTCTATGTCATTTTGCCTGTTAACCTGGGCTGGTCTATGACTGCTTTGGCAAATAACTCATGGGGGGAATGCTGTGCATCTCTTGTGAAGCTGGGTCAGAAGCCTTGCAGCGTCTGCCTAGGTTTCATTGAGCACTCTCTCTGGCAGCTCTGAGCCACCATGACGGAATCCAAGTTGTTTGTGAACACATGTTTTAGGTGTCACATGTAGACTCTCTGGTCACTAGTCCTCACCTTCCAGCTGCACCCACCAAAGCCCCAGACTTTTGGAGAAGACTTCTTAGACCCCCCAGCTCCGTTCATCCGTGAGCTGAGAAACACTGTATGACCATGCTGGTTGAGCCCTGCCTCAACACCAGTCCCCACAACACAGAGTAAAAGTTGCTGTATAAGGTTGTTAAGTTTGAGGGTACTCTGTTAGGCGGTAATGACTGGAATGCCTGATTTTCCAGAAATAATGCTCTTCACTGTATTAGTCCATTTGCCATTGCTATAACAAAATACCCAAGGCTGGGTGCTTTCTAAAGAGAGGTTGCTTAGCTCTCAGTTTTGGGGGCTGGAAGTCCAAGATCAGGTGGCTCAACAATTCAGTCTCCAGTGAGGGTGCCCTTGGCTGCATCACACCACAGTGGATGGCATGATTAGGGGAGTACCTGTGAGACAGAGAAATCCCTGGGAGAGATAGGAAGTCAGATAGAGAGAAGGAAGGTGGTAACAACCTTCCCACCTCTGAAAGGTCCCACCACCTCTTGGCATCCCCACCTGAGGAAGACACTTCCAACACTTGAAGGTAAGCAAGGGTGTGTTCTGCCTTGTGACACAGAACGTGTCAGCTCCTTGGTGGTGCAGACAGACACACCCAGCCCCATGATGAGACTTCCTTTCCATCCATAGCATCTGGTCCCTGAGCCTGGGGAGTCAGGACTTGTGTAATGGATGCTGCTGTTGGCAGTCGGGTCGCCCAGGGCTGGAATGATGCATGGCCCAGTCACGGAGGGTATTTAAATTACTCAATTTGAACAGTCTTCCCCATGGAAAAGATTAAATCCCAGCTAACGGAAAGATGCATGAAACGTGGGGGGTGGGGGTGGCAGGGGACACCTGTCAACAGTGCCATCTCTCATCAGACCTCGGTTCAGCAGAACCATCACTTCTTGGCGACTGCTTGGAGAGAGATGGAGCCTGCGTGACTGCTGGGGTGTCTGCAACGAGGGAAGCAAATTGATGACTGCACCTGGTAACTCTTAAAAAGTCTGTGTGGTCCAGTTACGCTTTTCTGGTTAACCTGTCTGTTGTCGAATGGCATTTCTTCCTGGGATAAAAGCTCATTGAGGCCGGTGCCGTGGCTCACTAGGCTAATCCTCCGCCTTGCGGTGCTGGCACAGCGGGTTCTAGTCCCGGTCAGGGCGCCGGATTCTGTCCCGGTTGCCCCTCTTCCAGGGCAGCTCTCTGCTGTTGCCAGGGAGTGAGGTGGAGGGTGGCCTAAGTGCTTGGGCCCTGCACCCCATGGGAGACCAGGGTAAGCACCTGGCTCCTGCCATCGGATCAGCGCAGTGCGCCGGCCACAGCATGCTGGCCGTGGCGGCCATTGGAGGGTGAGCCAACGGCAAAGGAAGACCTTTCTCTCTGTCTCTCTCTCCCTCACTGTCCACTCTGCCTGTCAAAAAAAAAAAAAAAAAACTCATTGAAATGATGCCTTCATGGGAGCATATGCACAAACCTTACACTCGGCCAATTTTGTACCTGATTAAAGCATAAATGCATCAAGAACATGCCTTGACATAATTAAAAGCATTTCACCAAGAGGGAAACAAAGCTAAATGTGTCTGAATTTACCCAAAATCAGCAGATGGAGCTAAGGGAATTAGGATGGTTTATGTCACATCTACAAAAGAAAACGGAATTTGGCTTGTCAGGGCTATCTTCTCTCATTCGGGGCCAAGTGAGGTGCAGACTCCCCTCCGGATCAGCGCCCCATCCGTGAGCATCCCCGTGTGAAGTGAGGTTTGTCTGCAGGTCGTGGAGGGAAGGCAGTCATTTAGCAAGGCTCTGCTCTTGCCTGAGCAAGGAGCCTCCAAGGCAGTTTTGATCCATTGATGAGCGCTGTCCAATCTGCTCCCCAACGTACCGTTTCCCTAAATCTATTAGACTTTTACAGTCTTGTAGGATCTTCAGCCTGGAGTTGCTCCATCACACTGTATTAACTTGACAACCTAATGTACTGCTATCTTTTACTTTCATAGGAAGTACTAGGTTTGACCTTGAAACTCGGAGCATGCTTTATAATCCTCAGCCTGTCCTGGAGAAGAGGGCCCTCTAGGAAAAACGTCCTGGCCCGGTCAGAGTCGCTAAGACCTTGAATGCAAAATGCTAGACTGGTGGTGTAAGGGGGTAGGTGGGCCTGCAGGGGTCCTGGCAGCTCCGCCTGGGTCCCCAGGAGCAAATGGGATGGACGAGTCCCAGGTTACATCAACAGCTTCGCTGCCATTGCAGTGACCTCTCAGTGGGGCCCTGGCACTGTGCTGCACATGGATTACCCT
Source organism: Oryctolagus cuniculus (assembly GCF_964237555.1). Lineage (NCBI taxonomy): Eukaryota > Metazoa > Chordata > Mammalia > Lagomorpha > Leporidae > Oryctolagus > Oryctolagus cuniculus. The sequence goes on along the minus strand of NC_091443.1, from coordinate 98,510,692 downwards.
CGTAGTCCCTGGCAGGTGGAAGTCACCTGAGCTCATGCATGATGAAACTGGGGCTCGGAGAGGTCAGGCGACTCACCCGGGGTTGCCCAACCAGCAAATGGCAGAGCCTGGACCAAAGCCAGGTCTTTTAGACTCAGAAGCCAAAGCCTTTATGCATGCTGCTCTGAGAGTTCCAAGTTCACTCTGTGTTCCCGAGAGGGGCAGCAGGCCTGGGCTCTGCTTGTCCCACCCTGGGCCTTTGAGTGACATCGCTCAGCTCCTCCCTCCACCTGCCGTGAGCCAATGGCTGGGCACTTCCCCCCCAGCCCTTTCCTAGGCACATGGTCCCTCCGGGAGGCAGGTGACAGTGCAGCAGGGTTTCCTTCCTGCTCTGGGAAAGTCCAGGAGCCCCCTCAGGAGTGGGAAACTGAAAGGGGCCCAGAGGGTCCCTCCGGGATGCTGAGCCCACTGGGGGCCATTGTTGTTTCGCTGGGCCCTTTGGTTGCTACTCAGTCTCCCAGGGGATTTCTGAAAGTGCCCAACCTCAGCTGAGAGTAGCCATTTGGATGGCGAGCCGAGGTCCCTGGAGGCCAAGAAGAGGGTAGGCAGTCACCCAGCTGATGGAAGATGAGGACATCAGCTGGGGGAAGCCTTGTCAAGGTCCCCAGGGGGTGTGCCCAAATCTGCTTCCTCCTGCGAGTCATAAACGCTTTAATTATTGAAGAACGGTTCTTGCGTCTGGCCAATTTATCAGCCTCTGGCAAGAAGAAAGAGTCCACCGGCCATGAATCCTGCATGATTACCAATAAGAAAGACATAAAATGACACCTTGCTGAGGAATGCACCTGGCTGGGCTCTGGCCAAGGCAAACCTGTGGCCGGACAGGCCCGGGTTCACTCGGATCACCGCAGGCGGGAGCTCCACTCTTTAGAGGCAGCCTTCCTGGGCTCACCATACACAGGCAAGGATTATGTGGCCATGAGCATCCTCCAGTGAAGGGCTCCCCTCCCTGCACCTCCTGTGTGTTCTGCCGGGGGGACTTGAAGCCAGGGTACCTGGGTTCAAATCACAACACAAACAGTCCCTGAAAGCCTACCAAGTGCTGAATGGAGAAGCAGAATGGAATATTACTCACCCATGAGAAGGAGCGAAGCACATTACAAGGAGGAAACCCTGGAAACACTCTCGGCACACGAAGCAGGCACACACCAGGCCGCACTCTGGGTGACCCCTGGCATGAGAAAGCTCTGGGACATGCAGGAGCACAGAGACAGGGCCAGACTGGTGGTTGCTGGGGCACCGAGGAGCAGCTCCCCTCTGGGGAGATGAGAATGTTTGGCAGCTGGACAGAGGTGGGGCTGGCTCAACATTTGCAAAAGGACTAAATGCCACCAAATGGCCACTTTAAAATGGGGAGTTTTATGTTGTATGAGTTCACCCCAGTAATAAAAAAGGAAGAAAAGCAAAAGCGAGTCACCACGCTCTGTTACATGCACATCTTGGGGCATGCATTAGACCAGGGAACGGCCAGCGCCCCCTAGGGCAGGCTGGTAATGGGCAAGGCATGTGCTCCTGGGAAGTCCGCACACAGCTGGGTCCACCACCTGCCCCCGCGCCTTCCTCCCTGAATGCAGAGGCTTGGCCAAGGGTCCAGGAGCCCTCTGTCTGGGACTGAGAGAAAGACCAGGACATGGAGCGGGGTCCCGCCTCCTCTTAGGTGTGCTGCGCCCGTGCCAGTGCCGGTCGCCTCTCGAGTGTTTGTTACTGAGAAGAAGAAATTCGGATTTGTGTAAGCCACTCTGAAACCAGCCCAGAGAAGCAATTGGCAGCAGAGTGTGCATGAGCCCTGAGAGACTTGTGGTATGGTGGGGATGGAGCCAGAAATCATCACAGCAGTTCCACACGGTCAGGACAGCAGGTAGGGCACTAGCCGGGGAGCCTGCACGTCCTGAGAAGGGACACCTGACCCGCACCAGGAGAAAGGGCCTTACAATCAGGGGAGGCTGGCTCGGAGTGCCTGAGGAGGGCTTAGGCAGGGGGAGGAGTGAGGTGGGGTAAGGCGGACAGAGGGCAGCAAGAGAAAGGCATGGAGGGGGGCTTGAAGTAGCCTCTGCAGGAGCCGTGTCACCTGTGCAGGAACCCCATCACCGGGGGGGAACCTGTCACCCATGCAAGACACTTGCAACCGTTTCAGCTTTGCTGTAGTGCAATGGGGGTGATGTAAAACCTGCTCACCTCCACATCTGCAGCCTTCTGACGGCCCTTTCTGCTGACCTCTGCCACACCAAGTTGCACTCTGGTCCAAGAGGTGAGGGCAGAGGCCAGGGCTGCCGCGTCTCTGCATTCGTGCAAGGAGAGGAGGTGGGCTGCAGGGAGAGGCAGGGGACCACAGGGTGGGGCAGACCAGGTAAGGAGGGGACGGGAGGGAGTGAGATGAACAGCTCCCAGGAGGGTGGGCTCGAGGAGCAAGGCGTGCAAGGCAGGTTTTTGGAACAGTCCTGCCCTGGGGAAGGCCTTCACACAGTTGTCAGCCCCGACGCTCGCTGGAGTTCAGGGCTTGGGTCTTGGCTGCTTGTACTGTTGGCTGTTGGAGGCTGGATGCCCCTGGCTTCGTCTGGGCTACAGTGAGGCACAGGCAAGGGACAGGCGGCAGGAGGCCATTGGGCAGATGGAAGATCACATCATGGACAATCTCTCGGGTCTGGGACTTTATCCTGTAGGCAGTTAGACCTCTTGAATTTTGGAAAAATTAGTCTCCCTAAGCCTCTTTGATAAATGCATGGATTCCAGAGATTTTAGGAGCAGAATAAACTGACCTTTCAATTCTTTTTGCACAGACTTTCAGGATACTCTCAAATGAAGTAAAGATAATAATTTTACCTGTCCTATAGTTTTGTTATGGGTACCACATCAGGGGCGCTTTAAAAAGTTCAAGGACAGGTGTCGCTCCCCCTCTTCGTGGAGGAACGACACAGGACCCTGCGCTGTTCTTTTGTCTGTTTGGCCCTTCCTGGGTTGGCTGCCATCCTTCCACCTCCGTGGAAGGGCGGTTCCCCCTGCCACTTTCCCCACTTCCACGGGGCAGTGGCACACTGCCGGCCGGCTCTCTTGGGGGCTGCTCAGATGTTATCCGGATGTTCCTCTTAGATGTTCCTGGTGCATGTTGTCTCTCTCCTCCTTTATAGTCCTCTTCCACCAATCCCAACTCTGCTACCCACACGCCGAGTACGCTGCTCTCCTCAAATCAGGAGCAGGATCAGCTCCTGCAGGTCATCACTCAAGTTGGCGAGAGGCAGCTGCGTAGAAGTTGTTTACTCCCTTCTCAGCGCCATATTGTGGGAGAGCAGATGCATAGAGTAAGTCTTAATTCCAGTAACTTAGTCTAGTCTGAGTTGCTCCCCACAGACAGGAGAGTTAAAAGGTAACTTTATTTTGGCACCAAAAGAAAAAAGATACTGAGATCCTTGCAATCAAGGGGTCTTCAAAAAGTTCATGGAAAATGAGTGTTTTGAAACAAACTCAGCATGGACTTCAAAATGCTTTTGAACCCAAATAGACATCTTCTAATTCCACTTCCCCTGAGCTTTAGAAAAAATGAAACTCACCGAGAATCACACGTGGGAAGAGAACTAACTGAGTCCCCGGCCCTTCGGTGACGCTTGCAGAGTCAGGAACTTCTTTTTCCTGCCAAGCCCTGTTCCTCTGGGGCTGGGCCTTTCTCCAGAGCCTGGGCTTTGCACCACAGCACCACAAAGGTTGAGCCGTGTGGGTAAGGCACAGCCTGTTTGGGTAGGAGGCTCTGCCACAAGGGCCTAAAATGAGCCAGTGTATGGAAGGCAAGCTTCTCTTTTTTTTTTTCTTTTTTTGTTGTTTGTTTTTGACAGGTAGAGTGGACAGTGAGAGAGAGGGAGACAGAGAGAAAGGTCTTCCTTTTCCGTTGGTTCACCCCCTAGTGGCCACTGTGGCTGGCGCACCGCACTGATTCGATGGCAGGAGCCAGGTACTTATCCTGGTCTCCCATGCAGGTGCAGGGCCCAAGCACTTGGGCCATCCTCCACTGCCTTCCCAGGCCACAGCAGAGAGCTGGCCTGGAAGAGGAGCAACCGGGACAGAATCCGGTGCCCCAACCGGGACTAGAACCCGGTATGCCGGCGCCGCAGGTGGAGGATTAGCCAAGTGAGCCGTAGTGCTGGCCATCTCTTTGTTTATCCTTCCATGTTTTGAGCAGATGCCTGCGTATTTACTCTGTGTGCCCTGCACCGATCTTCACCATAGCTTATCATGTGCGTACTTGGATTCTCTCCTTTTTACCCATGTGGTGAATTGCCCAAAGTCCCACAGCTAGGAATGGTGGATCCCAGGCTGGAACCCATGCTGAATTTTTATTTTATTTTATTTTTGACAGGCAGAGTGGACAGTGAGAGAGAGAGAGAAAGGTCTTCCTTTGCCATTGGTTCATCCTCCAATGGCCGCCGCGGCCGGCGCACCGCGCTGATCCGATGGCAGGAGCCAGGTGCTTCTCCTGGTCTCCCATTGGGTGCAGGGCCCAAGTACTTGGGCCATCCTCCACTGCACTCTCTGGCCACAGCAGAGAGCTGGCCTGGAAGAGGGGCAACCGGGACAGAATCCGGCGCCCCGACCGGGACTAGAACCCGGTGTGCCGGCGCCACAAGGCAGAGGATTAGCCTAGTGAGCCGCGGCGCCGGTTCACGCTGAACTTTTAGACTGTAAGACATGCTGCTCTGGGACGCTCTGCAAATCCCTCCTGGAAAGTGAATATTGAAGTACATTACGCACAGCCCTAAACTCAACCTTGAAGAGCCAGATGATTTGATTCGATAGAGTTAGCAACCAAAAAAAAAAAAAAAGAGGTATTTATATGTTCACTGCCACTCTCATAACCCATTTCATTCAGATAAATTAACTGTGCTTAGCTACGCAGAGAGGCTGGGAGCTACCCCGAGTGAGTCGGCGCCCGCACGCACTGTTTCTCTCACAGGGTCGTTCCTGGAGGGGTTTTCTGCAGCCAAATGACACTGAGTGTGACCGCGGCAGAGCATCAACAAGATTAAAGGGAGAGCATCTGCGCTTCGCGAGGCTGCACGAACTCGAGACAGACAAGCTGTGCGTGGCTCCAAATGCTTGCTGACCTTTGCTGCGGACGTGCTTGACAGCCATCTGGGCTGGGCCTTGGGTAGCAGACCCTGATGTCCCCACGACGAGACCTTTGGGTGGCCAGGGCAGGAAGACATATGTGTGGCTCAGTACTGTCAATGTCACTTGGACGCCGTCTGTTTTTTCTTTTTATTGGAGTTAGGGAGTCATCCGTCACCCTCCCTACTGGCTGTGGGAGGACTCCAAGTGTGCACTCCTGTTTTATTTTATTAACGAGCTTCAGATCCCAAACAGGGCGCTGAGCTTCAAAGCTGGCCAAGATCAGATCCTCAAAAGTGTAGAGCAGGCCCCGTTGAGATGCTCACATGCCTAAAGCTGTTTGGTCCCAAAAGTCTCATTTTGTGGGGGCAAAAAAAAACTTAATTAGCAGTGAATGAAGCAACTCTCAGAACATATGGTTTCAAGTTTTGCCAAGCTGGAAGGCCAGTTTATTACCTTATTATTATTATTGTTGATCATCTTTACTGGAAAGGTGCACAAAGCCACTTGGCAAGTCCCTTTCCTGAGGACACAGCAGCTGGGCGTGTCTGAAGAGTGGCCGCAGACCAGAGGCCCAGGCACACGCCAGGCAGCAAAGGCGTCTCTGTCCTGTATTGACATTAAAGTGTGCTCCGTAATGGCTTTATTTCCTCTGAACAAAGAAACAGCACTTGCTTTTGTTTGGAAAGCCCGCTTTGATGCCTCAAAAAATGATTTACTTTTCTGATTCCGAATTTGTTCTTTTCCTCCAGCAACTGTGTTCTTCCAGCCCCTGAGCCAATATTTGGAAGGCAGTTTTCTCTTTGCTGATCCTTCCACGTTCCCAAGCAGATGTCATGGCTGAAGGACATGCAATCTGGGAAAAGTCCTGTTTTTCAGGAGCCAAGGAAAACAAGGTTTTAAACTCCTTCGAGTGCATTTGCTTTGGAATCTGGCAATTGCTTTCTTTTGAGAGGCAGAGATACAGAGAAAGAGACAGACACGCAGAGCTTTCGCTCTGCTGGTTCACTCCCCAAATGCACCACAACCTCTGGGGCTTGTCCAGGTGGAAGCCAGGAGCCAGGAGCTCAATCCAGGCTTCCTACATGGGTGGCAAGAACTCAGTTACTTGAGTCAACAGCATTGCCTCCCCTGATGGCTGTGCATTAAACAGGAAGCTGGGATAAGGAGCTGGAGCAGGGCACTGATCCCTGGGTCTCCAACATGGATGTGGGTTTCTTCGCTGCTAGGTCAAATACCCATTCCTGCTTCGACTGCATTAAAACCCATTTCCCTCCAGGGTGTGGTGCCTCCCCAACTTCACTGTCAGTGAACTTTGTGGTATTGGGCGTGACAACAGCCGTTCCACCTGCTGACAAAGGGTGTCTGAGAATTTCCCTCACAGGCTACCAGGGGCTTTTGGAAGGGGACAGAATAGCATCGCGGTTTTTACACAGATGGGGGCTGGGAACACACAGCAGCCCACCCAGACGTGATGGGCTGCTTTAGGGTGGACAAGTGGACTGAGGCCTTTCTGCACGTCCCTTTCACTTTGTCAACATATGGGTGACCCCTGTGTCCTCCAACCGGTAAAGACCAGTCATCTTTTCCGAGTCCTAATAGTTCCTGTCATTTTATAAATGACCAAATCGAAGCACATTAGTGCTCTCCGGGGGCTAACTCTTTCAATGCCTCCTGTACAATGGGCCTTCCTGCACAACCTTAATGCACTTCCTCTTGCGGGGGCACCAGCTGGCTGCCCCTGCCTGTGCCCACAGCCGTGACTGCTGAGTATTTCCTCCGTGGCTCTGCCTCTGCTGCAACCTGTCCCTGAACGCCGTGACACCCTCTCCTTTAAAGGCGCCTCCATCACACGCCACTTAAGGATGACGTCTCGGCCGAAATCTGTCCTGTGAGCAGGTCTTCGAAAGTTTGTGCAGAATGTGGATCGCTTCAACAGGAGGCTCTGCTTCCATAAAATCTCCCAGCTCTATCACAGCCAGCACCAGGGGAGAAAATGTGAAGCTAGAGAATCGAAGTTGGCTTCTTCAAAAGGCACTCATGTCTCAGAATAGCACTCCCTGTTTTGTTTTGGACATCGGCTGCATTCGTGTGTTCCTGCACTGAAGTATGGTTCCTCCTGGGCACTGGGCAGCTCAGCCCCATGCAGGAAGATGCCCACCTGGCCCTTGAGGACACAGAACCTTGTGAAGGATTCACTCATGCACACACTCACTCATTCAGTATCTGTTTCTACAGGGCCCTCCATGTGCCTGGCATTGTTCTAGGGTGGCTACACAGGGAACACACAAGCAAAATCATTCCGGTGGGAGATACACATTCATCAAACCATCACAGAATCTGTGGTTATAAAATGTGACATGTACAGTGCAGAGAGCTTTTTGTACAGTCTTTCCTGGGGTTCTATATCCAGCTAAACTGTCCAGCAGTTGTAAAGACAAAATAGAGACATTTTCAGATGTGCCACCCATGGGGGTTTACTTCTGATGGATGCTCATGATAGGAAGAAAGTCAACAAAGAACAAAGGTGTAAAAGATGAGAACAAGGGACAGCATAAAAACCACAAAATATGTGGACAAGCACAATGAACTATGGCAGTGGAATTTTAAAATTATATTTGAAAAAATGACTTTTAGGGGGGCTGATGCTATGACTTTGTTGACTAAGCCTCTGCCTGCAGTGCCAGCATCCCATGTGGGTGCTGGTTTGTGTCCCAGCTATTCCTCTTCCAATCCAGCTCTCCGGTTTTTGGACTGGAAGAGTACTGGAGGATGGCCCAAGTGCTTGGGCTCATACTCCCACATGGGAGACCCAGAGGGAACTCCTGGTTCCTGGCTTTGGATCAGCCCAGCTCTGGCCATTGCAGCCATTTGGGGAGTGAATCAGCAGATGGAAGACCTTTTTCTCTGTCTCTCCTTCTCTTTGTCTGTAACTCTGCCTTTCAAATAAATAAATAAAAATATTTATAAAAAATGACCTTTGTGTTTTAACAGTGAAAACAACCTAAAATCAACAAAAATGGTTAAATTGAAAACCAAGGAGAAAACATTTTTAAACATCTTTTTCATCACAGTAAATGAGTAAACAAAGTAAATGAGATGGGCTTTTAAAAAAGATTTATTTATTTATTTGAAAGGCAGGGAGAAAGGAAGACATACATAGAGAGATTGCCCATCTGCTGGTTCACTTCCCCAGATGCTCGCTAATAGCTGGAGCCAGGCCAGGCTGAAGCCAGGAGCATGGAACTACTTGCAGGTCTCCCGTGTGGGTGGCAAGGGCCCAAGTACTTGGTCCGTTAGCTGCTGCTTTTTCAGGCACATTAGCAGGGAGTTGGATTGGAAGTGGAGCAGCTGGGATTCAAGCTAGTGCTCTTATGGGATGCTGGCATTGCAGGCTACAGCTTAACCCACTGCACCACAATGCTGGTCCCTAGGAGATGGACTTTTAAAAGGGGCTAGAAAACGGTACAAATAAAGAATCATAGGAACAGAAAGGAATAAACAAACATAGATACTTGAGACTTTTTAAAATTTCAAAGGAAAAAATGGATAAATTTGGCTAGAACAAAAACCTCTGTACAACAAAAGACAAAGTGAAAACATGCCTTAGTAAAATTGATAAGAAGAAACAAGAAAAGAACCCAATAGGAAAATAGCCAAAAATGAACAGATAATTCATGGATAGGGCAATCTGTTCAGCAAATGAATACATGGAAAAAGTGCCCAAGCTGGGCCAGCGTGGCAGTGCAGCAGACTAAGCCAGGGATGGTGATGCCAGCAGACCATATGGGAGCGTTGATGTCTTCCTGGCTGCTCTGCTTCCCATCCAGCTCCCTGCTGATGAGCCTGGGAAGACAGTGGGAGAGGGCCCAAGCGCTCGGGCCCCTGCTACCCACGTGGGAGACCCAGATGGAGTTCTGGGCTCCTGGCTTCAGCTTGGCCCAGCCTTGGCTGCTACAGTCATTAGGGGAGTGAACCAGCAGGTGGAAGATCTCTGTCTCTGTCTCTGCCTCTAATTCTGCCTTTCAAATAAATATATATATATATATTTTTAATGAAAAAGACAGACTGTCCAAGCCCATGAGGAATGAGGCAAAGGCAGATCAAAGCAACCAGATGCTGTGTCCTCCTGTCCTCTCAGACCCAAAATGCAGAAGGCTGAGAAAGAGCAGCAGGAGAGGGGAGAGGCAGGCGCGGTCAAACCTCCCATGCGGCAACTTCAGTGCAGGTTCTGAAAGACGCCCTGCAGGGTCCATGAAGCTGGATGCCTATCAGGGTCCCGTGAAGCCGGGCGCCTGGCAGGGTCGGTGAAGCTGGACGTCTGGCAGGGTCCCGTGAAGCTGGCTATGAGCAGGAGCTCCGGTCCCTCCCCCCAGCTGTGCTTCCAGCGCTTTCCCCACAGCATGGCGCTTTCCCTCACACCGGCCAGTTCTCCATCTCTCCAGATCCCCACTGCGTGGCCCAGTGCTCAGCTTGATTCTGACAGGTACTGGAGGGAGCACAGCCCCCGAGGTGGAGGGCGAGGAGTGGGGTGGGTGCCGAGCAGCTGGTCCTCTCCTGCTGCCCCCCAGGTTCCCAGCATCTCGGTGTATCCATCATCTCAGAGGCTGTCGGAACCCTTTCCCTTAGGATTTCTAAGGAGGTCCTGCTGCCAGGCAGTATGACACATTACATCATGGGTGATGGACTTCTGTTCCAGCTCCTCTCCCCTCCTTGGAGGCCGATGACAGAGGAGGCTGCCAGTTCCAACCCTCCTCATCCTCAAGCTCTCTGGGGTCGGTGGAGAGCTACTCAGTGTAAACTGAGCTATGGTTGCCAGGGGCTTGCTGCTGATCGCGAAAGGTGTTCCTCTCGACCTCATCCTCAGGCAATTGCAAGGGTGTTCAGGCTGTGAGTCAGGAACTGAGATGAAGAGCAGATACAGAATCTCACTCGATCACAAGTTGTCTTCTTTAGGCTCGGCCACGCTGAGCAGGCAGTGCGCATCCGCGGTATCACCGCATGGTTTCACGTGGTTCTGGAGCTTCAGCTCTCAAATCGCCTTCCAAGTGACAAGAAGAGGGAAACGGAGGACAAGCAGAGGGGCACAGTCTCGTCTTTCCCCTTTTAAGGGAATCTTCTTGAGGTACCTTTCTCTGAAGGGAGGAGAGAACTTCCACTTTGACTATGACCTTGTCTAAATAAGATAAGAGTCGGTGAACTCAAAAGGCTTCCATAGCCTTGGAAACTCATGACCGGAGCATAGGGAGATTACTGATGCCATAAACAGGAGTGTCAATTTGTAAAGTCAGCAACAGGAGTCACTGTGCACTTACTCCTCATGTAGGATCTCTGTCCTTAATGTGCTGTACATTGAGATTTAATGCTATAATGAGTACTCAAACAGTATTTTTCACTTTGTGTTTCTATATGGGTGCAAACTGTGGAAATCTTTACTTAATATATGGTAAACTGATCTTCTGTATATAAAGAGAATTGAAAATGAATCTTGATGTGAATGGAAGGGGAGAGAGAGCGGGAAAGGGGAGGGTTGTTGGTGGGAGGGAAGTCATGGGGGGGGGGAAGCCAATGTAATGCATAAGCTGTACTTTGGAAATCTTTATTCATTAAATAAAAGTTAAAAAAAAAAAAGGAATCTTCTTGTGTAGGAAGCTCCTGCTTATGCAGTAACGGTCAGAGTATAGACATGGCCACCCCTGAGAGTGAGAAAAGTAGAAATGGTAGCCTTGTAAGTGCACATGCTGCTCTGAATAAGGATGGGAGAGGGTGTTCAGGATGCAGCAAGCATCCTTTGTGTCTCCACTTAAAGGTTTGTGTTTAGGAGAAGGCTAAATAAATGGCAGTGTTTCCATCTGCTCAATGGAGTGCTGTGTGGTGGTTTAAATGAGAGGAATGGAGCCACATAAATCCACACGCAGCACCCTCAAAACAAAGTCTCTTGCCTGAAAAAGCAAGTTGCAGAATGGCTTCAACTAAGCCATCTCATTTGTGTAAAATCCTGTAGAACAATACAACGTATCTTTTATGGCTACATAAACTATATTTGTTGGGGAGAATAGAAACACTAAGAGCAGGATGGTGTCACCTCCAGGAAGGCAGGGGAAGGTGGGATCAGACAGACCCACAGAGGTTTCTTCACAGAGAAAAGAATGAGATTTGGAGGAAATGGAAAAGTGCTGAGACGTGGTAAGGTGACACTGTGCATATGGTATGCAATTCCTTGTTCTCTACACACTTCTGTGTGCTTAGCATCTTTCTTCTCCAACAGCTATTTATTTCCATTTAAAAAGCAGAGAGGGGGCCATCATTGTAGCATAGTGGGCAAAGCCACCACCTGCGATGCAGGCATCCCTGCCGTGGGTGCTGGTTTGGGTCCCGGCTGCTCTACTTCCAGCTGCCTGGGAAAGGCAGCAGAAATAGCCCAACTGTTTGGGCTCTTGCCACCCACGTGGGAGACCTGGAAGAAGCTCCTGGCTTCAGCATGGCCCAGCCCTGGATGTTGTGGCTTTCTGGGGTGTGAACCAGTGAATGGAAGATCTCTCTCTCTCTCTCTCTCTCTCTCTCTCTTTCTCTGTAACTTTGATTTTCAAATAAAAAAAAATCTTAAAAAAAAAAAAGGCAGAGAGATCTTCCAACCACTGCTTCAGTCTTCAAATGCCCACAACAGGATGGCCTGTGCTGTGAGTCGCCTTCCACTGGGGAAGGAGAAGGAATCACGGCTCTGGCGCAGGGAAGGATGGGAAGGCAGCACGATGCTGATTAGATGCCGGCTGAGTTATGGAGTCTTCCAGAAGAGGGGGAGTCGCTGGGCTTGGGGATGCAGCCAAGGGGAACGGTGGAAAGCGATAAATTCCCGTGGCTGCAGGACCTGCTGGTGGCAAACGCTCGGCGCGGAGAGCCGGGAAGGAAGGGAAGAGAGCGTGGAGTCGGATTTTGTCTCAGCGCCAGTGCCTGGAATGCGGTAAAAGACAGCTGGCACGGTGGCCGCTGTCCCAGTCCTCGGTCTGCAGCTCCCTGGGCCAGCTCCGCAGCCCAGCTTCTGTCTGCCACCTGGAGTTAGGAGAGGAAAGCTCTGTGTTACAACTGGAGCCACGCACACATGGATCAGATCTCAGATCTGCAAATGTGTAGCCGTAGGAGGGATTAGCAGACAACAAAATGCCATTAAAAGCTGAGACGCAAGAGATCCACTCCCCCTGAAAACATGCAGGCCCCTTCAACGAGTTCTCTCCCAGCCAAAGCCCGCGGACTCCCATCTTGTCAAAATCACTGCTAATTAATAGCTTTCCACTTCCCACTGAAAGACAAACAATTTACAGGGAAGTCAGGCAAGCCCACGCATAATCACTCTAACACCTTCCATGTATGTTTTGAAACGTGCTCTCACATTTCATGATCCTTTTATTTTACAAGATGGGTAAACTGCAGACAATTATGGCCATAATATGGCTGAGGTGTTTGGCTTTTATCTCTTTGTAGTAAATTGTGGTTGTTCAAGCCTTCTCAGTAATGGTTTCCACTGCTCTCTTGATTTCTTCCTATCACCCAGCAATAAATATGATTTTTTTTAAAAAAGAGAATGTTATTTTATTATGTCACCTGTTCAACCAGCAATATAATAATTAAATAATTTCTTGGTAAGCACAACTCAATTGAATTCCACTAACACAAATATCATATGGGGTGGGAGCCAAGATGGCGGAATAGTGAGGGCGCGCACCGATAGTCCAGGAAAATTTAGTTTAATAAAAGGGGAGTTACGGTAGCCTCAGAAAAAAGAACCAGGAAAATATTGCAGAGGAAACCCTTCTGGATTGAGTGGTCGTGAATCGGAGGACCTACTGGGAGAACAAGGTCACCCACCACGTGGAAGCCGAGCCGCGGGACCGAGCCGCGGAAGCCGAGCCGCGGGACCGAGCTGCGCAAGCTGAGCCGCGGGACCGAGCCGCTGGAACGCGAGGTGAGCCGAACCTCAATAGCCCGAGACATCGGCAGGCAAGCGGAGAGAGGAGACTAGAGGGAACGACCCCCGGGGTGGGGGGGACTTCACCAGGCTAACTGGAAGAGAGAGAGAGGAAAAAAAAAAAAGGTGACTGGTAAGGACACGGGTTTCTCTCTCTCCACTCACCTCTCAAGGGCGAGCAAGACAAAGAGCAGGCGCCATCTTGGACATACGTCATAAGCAGAGCGACCTCAGGTCTGCACTGGCCCTGAGCCTAGCAGAAAAACCTGACTCTGGGCAGGGCAAATTAACAGGAGATTAGGACCTAGTAAATTTGTGGTGCTACTGAACTGAGACTGTGAAAAAAGAGACGGTGGGGGAGAGAACTCACGGAATTCACGTGAGCACTCTCCAGAGACGCTACAATTCCGTAACTTTGGCAACCCAGTGGGAGACTGAAGGAGAATTTGAGCCCACTCTGAGGGCCGAACAGATTCCCTGTGTGGTCCTTGGGAAAGAGCTTCTGATCTCTGGCTCCTGTGGGTATATCATTTGCCTGCTAACTACCTCCAACTTCGTTCAGCTGTGCAGAATAACTTCCCTTTTGAATCAAAAAAAAGAAAGAGAGAGAGATCTATCACACCTAACCTGGGAGTGTCACCTTTGGCACACCAAACAGAGCTCTCAGGCCACACCCATCTCAAGCCCTAAGGCTCCATCAAAAACAGATAGTCCACTTAATCTAGAGTCATAGTATAACAAGGAAAAGCACCACAGTGAAGAAACCAAATATCTCCAATATGACAAATAACAAACGCAAAAACCAAAGTAATAAAAACAAGGAAGTCACCATGACGCCCTCAAATGAAAAAGACACCCCAATTCAAGATTATGAGGATGATGATATAGAAGAAATGCAAGAAGCAGATCTCAAAAAATTGATAAGAACATCAAGAAGTTCTCAAAAACAAATTCTTGAACTACAGAAATCCTTAATGGACAAGATAGAAAATCTCTCTCGTGAAAATGAAATATTAAGGAGGAATCAAAATGAAACGAAACAACTAGTACAACAGGAAACTGTGATAGTGACTGAAGTGAAGAATTCAATAGATCAAATGAAAAACACAATAGAGAGCCTTACAAACAGAATGGGTGAAGCAGAAGAGAGAATATCGGACTTAGGAGACAGAGAACAGGAAAGGATACAGTCAGACCAAAGAAAAGAAGAGGAAATTAGGAATCTAAAACATATTGTCGGGAATCTTCAGGATACTATTAAAAAACCCAACATTCGGGTTCTAGGAGTTCCTGAAGGCATGGAGAGGGAGAAAGGATTAGAAGGCCTTTTTAGTGAGATATTAGCAGAAAATTTCCCAGGTTTGGAGAAGGACAGAGAAATCCTAGTACAGGAAGCCCACAGAACCCCTAATAAACACGACCAAAAGAGATCCTCACCACGACACGTTGTAATTAAACTCTCCACAGTGAAACATAAAGAAAAGATCCTAAAATGTGCAAGAGAGAAACGTCAGATTACTCTCAGAGGATCTCCAATCAGACTCACAGCTGACTTCTCATCAGAAACCCTACAAGCTAGGAGGGAATGGCAAGATATAGCCCAGGTACTAAGAGAGAACAACTGCCAGCCCAGAATATTATATCCTGCAAAGCTATCATTTGTGAATGAAGGTGAAATAAAGACTTTTCATAGCAAACAGAAATTGAAAGAATTTGTTGCCACTCGTCCAGCCCTGCAAAAGATGCTTAAAGATGTGTTACACACAGAAACAAAGAAACACGGTCATCAATATGAAAGAAGGTAAAGGAAGGAAACCAAGGAAGGAAAGCTCACAGCAAAAGATCACAGGGAATTCAAAGCATATATTAGAACTTATCTTTGGCAAATGGCAGGGCAAAGTTACCACTTATCATTAGTCACATTGAACGTGAATGGCCTGAACTGTCCAGTTAAAAGACACCGATTGGCTGATTGGGTTAAGGAACAAAACCCATCTATTTGCTGCTTACAAGAAACTCATCTTTCCAACAAAGATGCATACAGACTGAAAGTGAAAGGCTGGAAAAAGATATACCATGCCAACAGAAATGAAAAAAGAGCAGGCATAGCCATCTTAATTTCAGACAACATAAACTTTACCACAAAAACCGTTAAGAGAGACAAAGAGGGACACTACATAATGATTAAGGGATCAATTCAACAGGAAGATATAACAATTATCAATGTATATGCACCTAACTACAGGGCACCGGTTTATCTAAAAGATTTGTTAACGGACTTAAAGGGAGACTTAGACCCCAATACAATAGTACTGGGGGACTTCAATACTCCACTCTCAGAAATAGACAGATCAACAGGACAGAAGATCAACAAGGATACAGTAGATTTAAATGACACTATAGCCCAAATGGATCTAACAGATATATACAGAACTTTCAATCCTACAGCTAAAGATTTTACATTCTTCTCAGCAGTACATGGAACCTTCTCTAGGATTGACCACATACTAGGCCATAAAGCAAGTCTCAGCAAATTCAAAAGAATTAGAATCATACCATGCAGCTTCTCAGACCATAAAGGAATGAAGTTGGAAATTAGCAACTCAGGAATCCCTAGAGCATATGCAAACACATGGAGATTGAACAACATGCTCCTGAATGAACAATGGGCATAGAAGAAATCAAAAGAGAAATCAAAAACTTTCTGGAAGTAAATGAGGATAACAGCACAACATACCAAAACTTATGGGACACAGCAAAAGCAGTGTTAAGAGGAAAGTTTATATCAATAGGTGCCTACATCAAGAAATTGGAAAGGCACCAAATAGATGAGCTTTCAATTCACCTCAAGGATCTAGAAAACCTACAGCAAACCAGACCCAAATCTAGTAGGAGAAGAGAAATAATTAAAATCAGAGAAGAAATCAACAGGATTGAATCCAAAAAAAATTACAAAAAATCAGCCAAACGAGGAGTTGGTTTTTTGAAAAAATAAACAAAATTGACACCCCATTGGCCCAACTAAATAAAAAAAGAAGAGAAAAGACCCAAATCAATAAAATCAGAGATGAAAAAGGAAACATAACAACAGACACCACAGAAATAAAAAGAATCATCAGAAATTACTACAAGGACTTGTATGCCAGCAAACAGGGAAACCTATCAGAAATGGATAGATTCCTGGACACATGCAACCTACCTAAATTGAACCAGGAAGACATCGAAAACCTAAACAGACCCATAACTGAGACAGAAATTGAAACAGTAATAAAGGCCCTCCCAACAAAGAAAAGCCCAGGACCAGATGGATTCACTGCTGAATTCTACCAGACATTTAAAGAAGAACTAACTCCAATTCTTCTCAAACTATTCAGAACAATCGAAGAAGAGGGAATCCTCCCAAATTCTTTCTATGAAGCCAGCATCACCTTAATTGCTAAGCCGGAAAAAGATGCAGCACTGAAAGAGAATTACAGACCAATATCCCTGATGAACATAGATGCAAAAATCCTCAATAAAATTCTCGCCAATAGAATGCAACAACACATCAGAAAGATCATCCACCCAGACCAAGTGGGATTTATCCCTGGTATGCAGGGATGGTTTAATGTGTGCAAGACAATCAATGTAATACACCACATTAACAGACTGCAGAAGAAAAACCATATGATTATCTCAATAGATGCCGAGAAAGCATTTATAAAATACAACACCATTTCATGATGAAAACTCTAAGCAAACTGGGTTTGGAAGGAACATTTCTCAATACAATCAAAGCAATCTATGAAAAACCCACAGCCAACATCCTATTGAATGGGGAAAAGTTGGAAGCATTTCCACTGAGATCTGGGACCAGACAGGGATGTCCACTCTCACCACTGCTATTCAATATAGTTCTGGAGGTTCTAGCCAGAGCTATTAGGCAAGAAAAAGAAATTAAAGGGATACAAATTGGGAAGGAAGAACTCAAACTATCCCTCTTTGCAGATGACATGATTCTTTATTTAAGGGACCCAAAGAACTCTACTAAGAGACTATTGGAACTCATAGAAGATTTTGGCAAAGTAGCAGGGTATAAAATCAATGCAAAGACAATGCCATGGCTGAGGAAGAACTGCTAAGATCAATCCCATTCACAATAGCTACAAAAACAATCAAATACCTTGGAATAAACTTAACCAAGGACGTTAAAGATCTCTACGATGAAAATTACAAAACCTTAAAGAAAGAAATAGAAGAGGATACCAAGAAATGGAAAAATCTTCCATGCTCATGGATTGGAAGAATCAAAATCATCAAAATGTCCATTCTCCCAAAAGCAATTTATAAATTCAATGAAATACCAATCAAGATACCGAAGACCTTCTTCTCAGATCTGGAAAAATTGGTGCTGAAATTTATATGGAGGCACAAGAGACCTCGAATAGCTAAAGCAATCTTGTACAACAAAAACAAAGCCGGAGGCATCACAATACCAGATTTCAGGACATACTACAGGGCAGTTGTAATCAAAACAGCATGGTACTGGTACAGAAACAGATGGATAGACCAATGGAACAGAATTGAAACACCAGAAATCAACCCAAACATCTACAGCCAACTTATATTTGATCAAGGATCTAAAACCAATTCCTGGAGCAAGGACAGTCTACTCAATAAATGGTGCTGGGAAAACTGGATTTCCACGTGCAGAAGCATGAAGCAAGACCCCTACCTTACGCCTTACACAAAAATCCACTCAACATGGATTAAAGACCTAAATCTACGACCTGACACCATCAAGTTACTAGAGAACATTGGAGAAACCCTTCAAGATATTGGCACAGGCAAAGAGTTTCTGGAAAAGACCCGGGAGGCACAGGCAGTCAAAGCCAAAATTAACATTTGGGATTGCATCAAATTGAGAAGCTTCTGTACTGCAAAAGAAACAGTCAGGAGAGTGAAGAGACAACCGACAGAATGGGAAAAAATATTTGCAAACTATGCAACAGATAAAGGGTTAATAACCAGAATCTACAAAGAGATCAAGAAACTCCACAAAAACAAAACCAACAACCCAATTAAGAGATGGGCCAGGGACCTCAATAGACATTTTTCAAAAGAGGAAATCCAAATGGCCAACAGGCACATGAAAAAATGTTCAAGGTCATTAGTAATCAGGGAAATGCAAATCAAAACCACAATGAGGTTTCACCTCACCCCGGTTAGAATGGCTCACATTCAGAAATCTACCAACAACAGATGCTGGCGAGGATGTGGGAAAAAGGGACACTAACCCACTGTTGGTGGGAATGCAAACTGGTCAAGCCACTATGGAAGTCAGTCTGGAGATTCCTCAGAAACCTGAAGATAACCCTACCGTTCGACCCAGCCATCCCACTCCTTGGAATTTACCCAAAGGAATTTAAATTGGCAAACAAAAAAGCGGTCTGCACCCTAATGTTTATTGCAGCTCAATTCACAATAGCTAAGACCTGGAACCAACCTAAATGCCCATCAACGGTAGACTGGATAAAGAAATTATGGGATATGTACTCTTTAGAATACTATACCGCAGTAAGAAACAACGAAATCCAGTTATTTGCAACAAAATGGAGGAATCTGGAACACATCATGCTGAGTGAAATAAGCCAGTCCCAAAGGGACAAATACCATATGTTCTCCCTGATCGGTGACAACTGACTGAACACCAAAAAGGAAACCTCCTGAAGTGAAACGGACACTATGGGAAACGGTGACTTGATCAGCATAGCCCTGACTGTTAATGAACAGCTTAATACATTATTCCTCTTAGTAGTTTTTTTGTCTGTTCTACTTAATATGACTGGTTTAATTCTGTAATTAATACACAGTTATTCTTTTTTTTTTTTTTTGACAGGCAGAGTGGACAGTGAGAGAGAGAGAGAGACAGAGAGAAAGGTCTTCCTTTTTGCCGTTGGTTCACCCTCCAATGGCCGCCACGGCCGGCGCGCTGCGGCCGGCGCGCTGCGCTGATCCGATGGCAGGAGCCAGGAGCCAGGTGCTTTTCCTGGTCTCCCATGGGGTGCAGGGCCCAAACACCTGGGCCATCCTCCACTGCACTCCTGGGCCACAGCAGAGGGCTGGCCTGGAAGAGGGGCAACCGGGACAGAATCCGGTGCCCCGACCGGGACTAGAACCCGGTGTGCCGGCGCCGCTAGGCGGAGGATTAGCCTAGTGAGCCACGGCGCCGGCCCACAGTTATTCTTAAGTGTTGAAAATTAACTGAAATGTGATCCCTGTTAAACATAAGAGTGGGAATAAGAGAGGGAAGAGATGTATAATTTGGCACATGCTCAAGCTGACTTGCCCCAAATGGTAGAGTTAAAAACATACCAGGGGATTCCAATTCAATCCCATCAAGGTGCATGTACCAATGCCATCTCACTATTCCAAGTGATCAATTTCAGTTCACAATTGATCATAATGAAAGGACTAAGAGTCAAAGGGAGCACATAAACAAGTCTAGTACCTGCTAACACTAACCGATGGAATAAATAAAGGGGAGAGTGATCCAACATGGGAAGTGAGATACTCAGCAGACTCATAGAATGGCAGATGTCCTAAATAGCACTCTGGCCTCAGAATCAGCCCTAAAGGCATTCGGATATGGCTGAAAAGCCCATGAGAGTATTTCAGGCATGGAAAGCCAAGACACTCTGGCAAAAGATCTCTGCGAGTGAGATCCCAGTGGAAAGAACAGGTCTTCAAAGAAGGAGGTACCTTTCTCTGAAGGGAGGAGAGAACCTCCACTTTGACTATGAGTTTGTCTAAACAAGATAAGAATCGGAGAACTCAGAGGGCTTCCATAGCCTTGGAAACTCATGACCGGAGCATAGGGAGACTACTGATGCCATAGACAGGAGTGTCAATTGGTAAAGTCAGCAACAGGAGTCACTGTGCACTTACTCCTCATGTAGGATCTCTGTCCTTAATGTGCTGTGTATTGAGATTTAATGCTATAACGAGTACTCAAACAATATATTTCACTTTGTGTTTTTATGGGGGTGCAAACTGTTGAAATCTTTACTTAATGTATACTAAACTGATCCTCTGTAAAAAAAAAAAAAAAGAAATTATCAACTCCCAACTTGACTCTCACTGGGATTAAACATGACAATAGGTCTGATCTGATTTCATCATCATTTAAAAAAATCATCTATTATTTTTCACTTTATGTTTCTGTGTGAGAGCAAACTGTTGAAATCCTTACTTAATGTATACTAAGCTGATCTTCTGTATATTAAGATAATCGAAAATGAATCTTGATGTGAATGGAAGGGGAGAGGGAGTGGGAAAGGGGAGGGTAGTGGGTGGGAGGGACGGTATGTGGGGGAAGCCATTGTAATCTATAAATCGTACTTTGGAAATTTATATTCATTAAATAAAAGTTAAAAAAAATAAAAACAAAAAAAACAAAAAAAACAAATATTATATGGTACATGCCTCTGAAAATCTAATATTAAGTGTATTAACTCTGTTGTGTGCCATTTTTCTCTGTATAGGCAAAAAGTACTGTCTGGATAATTGAGCAGGCAATTTGCTTTTGAAAGATGTTATCAAAGGACACGATGATTTAATTTCAGATTATTAGAAGACAACACGTTCCACTTGGGATCCTCGGCACAAGACCCATGGCTGCCATGCTTCAGAGGTGTGTGCACGCCTGCCAAGGAGGGCAAACATCAAAGCTAGGGCTATGGGGACAGTTGCACCACAAAGGGCATCCTTTGCTTCTGAGACTCATTCTCTTGATTGCCTGTTCCTTTGGAAATGTCCTTAGGCCACCTTGGCCAGAGGCATTCTTGGACTTCTGAAAATGTGAAACTCGTTTAAAAAAAAAAAAGGATTAAGCTTTAAAGGTGACAGCTCTGTTAGGATAATCTCCCACAGAAACCCTCTAAACAATGGAGAATATTATCCTTACACCTTTTGACTGTTGGCTGTCCTTTGGGGGTGGTCTCAAGATGTGATTCCAGAAAATAGGCAATCTATTAGTGTGATTTAAGGATTCCTTCCCAAATTCTCCTCTCAGTAGGGCTCAGCAGGGAAATATGGTATATACAGTGCGCCTTCCTCCACAGTGACATGGGTGGCCTCCCATTAATTAGGTTATGGAAATGCAGAGCTAAATTGTCATCTGTGGAAAGTAAAATGAAATGGACTCTTTTTTATCTTTCTGCCTCCTGAATTTTGAATTCATTGAATACGGCAGGCTATAGCAAAAGCATTCCTCTAAGACCCTCTGACATTTGAAAGTCAAAAATCTGCAGTGCGACCTTCTTTCTTCCCAGGCCCTTTCCTCCTTCCCAGGCCCCCGACACCGTCACATCAGGGAGAGAGACAGCCACAGTCCTAAGCGGTCATTTATGTGATAATAATGATGACGGAATGCTTCCCATGGCTCTCTTGATTTTACCAAGTGGCTTTGCAAATATTAGCTCACTTGTGTGCAAACCCAAGATCCCTAGCAATTGGCGACAGTGGTGGCTGGGAAGGGTGTAGGGTTTGATTTCCCTTTCACACTCAGAGTAGGGAATCAAAGCAAAGAGAGATGGAATAGCTCCACTTTGCTTGTCTTCCCCTCTCTCTATTAATTCCAAATCCATCGTGAGCTCCTTGGACCTTGGCTAAATTTTATGTGGGTGCTGCTCTTGTTGGCTGATGTTCTTTCTTCGCGATCCTGAAGGTCCCCTTGGAAGGCCAGGAGGTGGCCTCCCCCTGCTCCTCTTGGGTTCACCCATCCTGAAACATGACCTTGCTCTACTCTTCTGCAAGCGTTGTGATGACGGGGATGCAGGTTTGCACTGCAGGGCCAGCACAGCTGTTGGGTGACTCACGGGAATATCATATTTAGCACGTTTCCCCCAGTGAAATGTATGTATTTAGATGACACATAATACTGTTTAAAAGCCAAATCAGCTTGGCTCTTAAACTCAGCCTCATGGAAGAAAATGGAGGAGTGGAAAAGACAGAATGAGCTCACTTGGGAGAGCCAGCTGGCCAGAGAGTCCTTTCAGGCCATCCAGGCAATGAGCTCACACAGGGACATCGATCGTGGACGCTGAACTGTGGGGCATAAGAAATAGGAAGTGGCCTTATAACCAGCTCACCCCAAGCATTTGTGGCTCACAAATATTGCCACTGGCCATGGGGGACCCTGATGGCACACAAGCTTTCTGGAGAGAAAAACACAGTCATCTACCACTTGAGTTGATAGGGCCTCTTGGGAATGGATAGCAGCGTTATGGCTTTTATCCTCTCTGTAGGTCATCCTCTGAAAGGTAACAAGGCCATCAGCACTTGAACAAGCCAGATGGCCCACTCAGCTGAGACAGGCTCCCCCTGGAACCATCCTCCCCCCGGTTCATCTGTTCCCAGGCTTGATGCTACTGCGCCTCACTGAGCTGGGGCTCAGAGCAGCCCCCAAACACAGGGAGTTGTGGGAAAAAGACACTAAGGAGGTTAATGTCTAATTTTGTTTTTACTGTTCTTCTTGGTGATGTGTGAAGCTGGTGATGTGCTCAGGGGCGCTCTCTAAAAGCTCTCATTTTGTAAAGTATGTCACCTTGAACCTGCTCACCTTCAATGCATCTCCCTCCTTCCAGCTCACCTGCACAGGGTCTTAAGATTTTCCTGTTTTCGTGTCATCAATTTCCCTTTTCTTGTCCTTTTCATCTGGAAACCCAGGGCTTGCTGTGCTCCTCACACCCCCACCTCCTGCAGCTCTTTTAAAACAATATTAAAGGAAGCTGGGGCCAGCCCAGACACTTCTGCAGTCCCGCTCCCGACACCTCCCTGTCTGGAAGAGGCTCTGTCCTTTCTGTGGGGAGCAACTCGGACTAGACTAAGTTGCTGGAATTAAGACTTATTCTATGCATCTGCTCTCCCACAGTATGGCGCTGGGAGAGGAGAAAACAGCTTCTACACAGCTGCCTCCAGTTCAGCCAATAAACTGTAGGACTTGCTCCTGATTGGAGGAGAGCAGCGTACTCGGCGTGTGGGCAGCCGAGTTAGGATTGGCGGAGGAGGACTATAAAGGAGGAGAGAGATGGCATGCACCAGGAACATCTAAGGGGAACATCTAAGGGAACACCTGTGCAGCCCCCGAGAGAGCTGGCCGGCGGTGTGCCGCTCCCCTGCGGAAGTGAGGAAAGTGGCCAGGGGGAACCGCCCTTCCACGGAGGTGGAAGGGACGGCAGCCAACCCGGGAAGGACCAGCAGCAAACCCGGGGAGGGCCGAGCAGACGAAAGAACAGCGCAGGGTCCTGTGTCGTTCCTCCACGAAGAGGGGGAGCGACATAATGGTGCCGTGACTCGGATAGGAAACTTAGGAGGGAAGAAACGGGAAGAAGTGGAAAATATCGGAGAGAGAGACTAGCAAACAGCCTAGGGAAAAGCCGGACGAAAAAGGTGCCGGAAGAAGCTATTGAAAGCCTAGGCATAGACTCAGATATGGACTTCGGGGGGAAGCTGGGAGAAATCTCTAAGGTCGAAAGCGAAAGTGAAAGCTAGAACAAACAGACTCGGATGCGGACTGTGGGGAGAAGCCAGGAGAAATGAGGGAGGAATATTGTTGGAAGAAAACTTAGGGAAACATACCGGGTAGAGAAAAATATGTTAGGGAGGATGTAGCCACGGGGGCAGGCCGAGGCGGAAACGCAAGCCAGCTTGGGATTCGTCAAGTCAGCCCGGGGAGCAAAAGGCGAAAATCTAAAACTAGAGGCAGAGACGTATGAGCTAGGTTGGAATCCATCAGATTAGCCTGAGGAGCAAAGGACGGGAAGCCAGACCGAAAGGCGTAGACGCGTGAGCTAGGTTGAATTCGCCAGGTTAGCCCGAGGAACTTAGATTGAATACTAGTGGCGGAGACGTGAGCTGGGGCTGTGTGACTCGCGGAGGCTGCCGCGCGCAGAGAGAGCGTGCGGGGCACAAGTAGATAGGGAACGCTGGGCTAGTGCGAGACCTCGGAGTGTGCACGCGAAGCCGAGCCGCGCAGAGCCGGGAAGCTGCGCAGATGAGAGAGGCGCGGGCTGAAGTGGCTCAGAGCCGGGAAGCCGCCGAGAAGCAGCCTCTGGGCGGGCGCCGGGAAGCCACAGGGATAAGAGAAACAGAAGTTTAGAAGTAAAATGAGAGAAATAGGAATGCCCGGAGATAGAGAAATAGAGAAAGGCCTCCCCACAACACAGCAATGAGAGAGCTTGGATTCGGTCTGCCTGATTAGGGCGATAAGCACCAGCAGGCAGCTCGACCAGAGTATGAGCTGCAGGTCACCGAAGATAGGCACGAATCAACACCAATAAGCCTCCCCACAATATGGCAATGAGAAGGCTTGGATTCGGTTTGCCTGATAGGGCTTGTAAGCACCTGCGGGCAGAGCAGAGCATGCGCTGCAGGGCACCGAACACAGGCACGATCAGCGCCTAAAAACCTCCTCACAACATGGCGAAGAGAGGACCCAGATTCGGTTTGCCTGATTGATAGGACTTGTAAGCACCTGTGGGCAACTCTAGCAAGTAGAGCAGAGTGTGTGCCACGGGACACCGAAGACAGGCGTGTATCAACGCCAAAAAATAAAAAGAAAGGGGGATCTGTGGGGAGCAACTCGGACTAGACTAAGTTGCTGGAATTAAGACTTATTCTATGCATCTGCTCTCCCACAGTATGGCGCTGGGAGAGGAGAAAACAGCTTCTACACAGCTGCCTCCAGTTCAGCCAATAAACTGTAGGACTTGCTCCTGATTGGAGGAGAGCAGCGTACTCGGCGTGTGGGCAGCCGAGTTAGGATTGGCGGAGGAGGACTATAAAGGAGGAGAGAGATGGCATGCACCAGGAACATCTAAGGGGAACATCTAAGGGAACACCTGTGCAGCCCCCGAGAGAGCCGGCCGGTGGTGTGCCACTCCCCTGCGGAAGTGGGGAAAGTGGCCAGGGGGAACCGCCCTTCCACGGAGGTGGAAGGGATGGCAGCCAACCCGGGAAGGACCAGCAGCAAACCCGGGGAGGGCCGAGCAGACGAAAGAACAGCGCAGGGTCCTGTGTCGTTCCTCCACGAAGAGGGGGAGCGACACTTTCATCGCTGGCATTTGTCCTGGTCTCTCTGTCATTCCTTGAGTGTGTCAAAACAGCCCCAGCTCAACTGGTTGGCAGCTCAATTATTTCCAAATTCCTTGAAGGCGTGACAGGTGCAACAGAGGAAACAGCCCTTCCTGCCTAGGTCACCTTTCAGTCTGCAGAGTTGGCTTCAGATACAGGCTCTTGGGGAGAGTATCTTTCACAGGTCACCCTGCGCCTTCCTTTCCCATCCTCTCCTGAGTCAGGGCCCTGGCCTCTAGCTTGTGGCTTCCTGCACAAAGTCAGGGCGACTGTTATTCTGTGTTCTATCCTGGAGGCCCAGAGAAATTTTCAGACTTCTCTGTGGCAGCAGTAATGATGCTGACGGTGGTGATGATGATGATGTTGGTGATAAAGACAGTGGTGGTGGTGGTGGTGATGATGATGTTGGCGATAATGACGGTGGTGGGGGTGGTGATGAGGGTGATGTTGGTGATAATGACGGTGGTGGTGGTGATGATGATGTTGGTGATAATGACAGTGGTGGGGGTGGTGATGATGATGATGTTGGTGATAATGACGGCGGTGGGGGTGGTGATGATGATGATGTTGGTGATAATGACGGTGGAGGGGGAGGTGATAAGGGTGATGATAATGAAGATGATGCTGGTGACGATAACGTTGGAAGTAGTGGTAACGAAGATGATGATGGTGGTTGTGTTGGCATGGTGATGATGATGAAAATGATGTTGATGGCAATATTGGTGGTGGTGGTGATGACAGCAACTGTTAACACTGCAAGGCACCATTCTTAGTGGTTTGCATGTATTAATTACTCAGTCTTCAGGTCATCTGTATAAGCCAAGTATTATTGCTATGACCACCCCTATTTTACAGATGAAGAGATCGAGGCACAGAGCTGTGAAGGGACTTCTGAAGGTGACATAGCTAAAAAAGGAATCGGGTCCAGACAGCCTGGCTCTAGTGCTCACGCTCTCAGTCACTGCGCTAACTGTGGAGATGTGCAGTGGTGCTGTGGAGCAGCGGGTTAAGTCGCCGTTGGTGACACTGTCTTCCCCGATTGCAGTGCCAATTCAAGTCCCAGCTGCTCCTCTTCCTCTCCAGCTCTCTGCTAGGAAAGCAGAAGAGGGCCCAAGTGCTTAGACACACGTGTGGGAGACGTGGATGGAGTTCCTGGCTCCTGGCTTCATCTTGGCACAGATCTGGCTGTTGTGGCCATGTGGGAACTGAATAAGCAGGTAGATCTCTCGATCTCTCTCTTTCTCTCTCCCTCCCCCAACCCCTCCTCTCTCCCTCTGTCTGTCGTTCTGCCTTTCAAATAAACAAATCAATAAAAGGTCCAGATGCTTCATAGTCCTCAGGGCAACAGAACTAGAAGCAAATGAAATTGTGCTAATTTTAAGCAGAATGATCATTAACTATGTTAATGACCCCCACAAGCAGAGAGGGTGGGATGGAAGGTGAGTGGACAGATGAGACCCACCAGGCTACATATTTCATCCAAAAGAGTCTTTTGAAGAAAATAATTACAAACAGGGGAAAACAGAGCAGGGAGCCTGGCACCTGGTTACCTGACCTCCACAATGGCCCCAAGGGATCTGACCCTGGAGGCCTATGGGTTCTTTAGAAGACAACTGGGGAACGTACTGGGTCCAGGTGTGGTCAACAACACCGACCACCACTTACTACCTACCTGCTACCCCCAGCTACTTTTCTTATCATTTCTAAGGCTCAAAGCAGTGTTTGAAGTGAGCTGTCAGCAGCCTCATTTCATAGGGGAGGACTGGAAGCTCAGGATGCTTCATGACCAACTCAGCTTCACACAGTCTAAGTTGGTGGCCAAGCCAGGATTTGAGCCAAGATGGTGTGACTCAGAGAGCCGACTCCTTGCTGTACATATCGGCTGCTTGCTGTACATTACCCCCATGGAAATTGGAGTCATCGGTTTCCTCTCGTACACACGACTCCCCGCCTTGGGCCACAGAAGACTCTAGCACAGCTGTCAAGTGTGATCTCTCTGGGCAGCACCTGTGTGGCTGCTCTCGCTCCCACACCCATTCATTCCCTGCCCGGTGGATTATTTTTTATGTCCGCAGCCACCCGCTGGATGCAGATGGAGGCTGAGAGCTGGCTCAGCTGAGCTGTAATTCCCCAGTCCCCTCTGTGGCGCTCACACGGCCGGGGTCACATCTGTGAGCCGATATCCACTCCAGCGCTGTGGCTGTTCGCGCTGACAGGTCCCACACTCCTGCCAAGCAACCGTCCGCATTTCATCCATGAGCTCCTGCCACTCTCTCAGGTGGACGCCATCTGCTCGAAGAGATTGATCTGCACTTACTTCTTTCCAATCTGCCTAGAACACCCTGCTATTGACCAAGGCTTGATCTAGTACCTGTCTGCCAGAGAAGCTACTCCAATAATCTCTGTGGACCAAGGCGAGGCAGCCATTCGATCCATTAGTTCTTCACTGCTGGTCCTTGCCTCTGCAGGGCGCATCTGCTAGCCAGGCCATCCTTTTCAAAAACAAAGTGAGCCCCCGAGGAGGAGCTGGGCTTTGCTCTTGCGGTAGGATGCTGACTCTCACTCTGCTTTGTGGTCAGGGTATCAGCTTCAGGGCCAGGTGATGTGGCTGAAGTCCTGGCTCTACCACACCCACCTGGAGAGCTTGCCTGTCCAGTGCTACTTTCTCCCTCTTTGGACAAGGCAAGCAGACCGCCCATTATGGAGATCAGGTCACAGCAATTGGCATGAGTGTTTTTCAAGCGGAGCCTGGAGGGGAGACCCTGTCATCTTACAGACCATCCCAGGTCCTTTCTGGTCTTTTCTCGCTTCTGCAATAGAGACGGCATGTTTGGAGCAGGTAAGACTGACGTACAGAGAATGAGAATCGGCAGCTGTCACCCCTGCAGCTCCACCCCTGGCCTTTCTGGTTTCATGAGCCAATGCATCCTCTCTGTTGGCTTGGCTAGTGTGAGTTGAGATCCTATCGACTACAACCAGTCCAGTTCAACCCAGCCCCCAGTTGAGTTTCCTGCTGAGTCTCTCCTCTGTGATATCATGAAAGGGTCTCTTCTCATGAAATTGGCTTGAGAGGCTCTTGAAGGCTACACAGCAAAGTGTTGGCAGCCCAGTTACGTCTGGCTGTGCCTCAGAGGATTCTCTGCTTCTGTTTGGACAATGCTTTTCCTTTCTTTCAGTGATTCAAACTGTTCACAAAGCACTTTCCCATCCTGTGCCTGCTTCTCTAAGTGCTGTCAGCCACCCTTTAAGACAGGATTCTGTTCGTTAAGTGAACAGCCCCACTGTGTGCCAGTTACTGGTTTTGGTGCTGGGAACACGCCAGTGATAAGGCAGAGCTTGTGCTACATGAGTTCATGTTCCAGTGGGGGATGTGGAGTGGATAAGTCCCTGCTGTAAGTGTGGGCAGCGGCAAGGCTTAGGAAAGGCAAATGGAATGTCCAGGGGCTCAGGAACCATTTTCGACAGGTGACAGGTGCATGTGGAAGTCTTTTCTGAAGGGTTGACATTCAACCAGAGAGCTGAATGAAGTCAGGGAGTAAGGCGATGGGAAGAGTATTCCAGGGAGATGCTGCAAGTCCAGAGATCCTGAGCAGGAAACACCTTGGCATAAGCTAAGGAAGCGAGGCCAATTGGATCGTGAGACATGAAGGGCGAGTCTGGGTAGCCACCAGCCCGTTCAGGGCCTTCAAGTTAATTAGAAGAAGACGCACCTCTGGCAGACTAATTACCATGGAACATCACTGTTTGGGAAACACCTGGACAGCTGTACAGGTAATCATTAGCCATGGCTTAGCAGACACAGTTAGAAAGAAGAATCAGTTCCTAAAGGGGAACATTGGATGGAACTCTAAGTCAGTGATGCCTATGAGAAACAGAACATGGGCCATGTTTGTAATTAAAAATTTTCTAATGGCTACTTTTAAAAAACAGTAAAAGTGAGTGGATGTCTTAAATTATTTTTTTTAGCCAGTATGTCCAGAACGTCAACATTTCAACATACAATCAATGTAAAATATTTGAGATGTTTTAAATTCTTCTTTTGGGGTACTATTTTTTCTTTTCTTTTCAGAATTATTTGTTTATTTGAAAGTTAGAGAGAAGGTGGGGGAGGGAGAGAGGGAGAGGGAGAGGGAGAGGGAGAGGGGGAGGGGGAGGGTGAGGGAGAGGGTGAGGGAGAGGGAGAGAGAGAGAGGGAGAGGGAGAGAGGGAGAGAGGGAGAGAGAGAGAGAGAGAGAGAGAATCTTCTATCCAGTGGCTCACTCTCCAGATGGCTGTAATAGCCAGGGCTGTACGAAGCTGAAGCCAGGATCCAGGAGCTTCATCCAGGTCTCCCACGTGGGTGCAAAGGCCCAAGCATTTGGGCCATCTTCCGCTGCTTTTCCCAGGTCATTAGCAGGGAGCTAGATTGGAAGTGGAGCAGCTGGGACTCGAACTGGCACCCATATGGGATGCCAGTGTCCAAGGCAGCAGCTTTTTTTTTTTAAGATTTATTTTTATTTATTTGAAAGACAGAGTTACAGAGAGAGGTAGAAACAGAGAGAGAAGTCTTTCATCTGCTGGTTCACTCCCCAGATGGCTGCAACGGCCGGAGTTGAGTCAGTCCGAAGCCAGGAGCCAGGAGCTTCTTCTGGATCTCCTACTCGGGTTCAGGGGCCCAAGGACTTGGGTCATCTTCTGCTTTTCCAGGCCACATCAGAGAGCTGGATTAGAAGAGGAGCAGCCGGGACTAGAACCGGCACCCATATGGAATGCTGGCACTTCAGGCCAGGGCTTTAACTCGCTGTGCCACAGTGCTGGCCCCAAAGGCAGCAGCTTTACCCACTGTGCCATAGTGCTGGCCCCTGGGTATTATTTCTTCACAATCTGGTGCATATTTTACACTTACAGATTTTTCAACTCAAGTACTAAGATTTTATCAGAAATACCCGAGCAGTATTTAGATTTCTTCAATGTGTGGTGAAACCATAGGTTTACATAACCAGGTTGTTCCAAACATACTTAAAAGTTTGCCAGTAACAAACTTAGTCATCAGTATTTGAATTAATGAAAATTAAGTTAAAAGTGCTTTCCTTCGGTGCATGAGACATATTTCAAGTGCTCAGCAGTCATGTGCAGCCAGTGGCTTCCGGAGTGAATAGAGGAGGTCAGAGAGACGCTGGATGGCTGAGAACAGGGAATGGCATAATCTCGTTACCTCCTTTATTAGGAAGATCTTTATGGAACCTGTGTGAAGAACAGACTTGTGAAGGGGCCAGGAGGGAAGCATGGAGGCCAGCTGCAACTGGCCGGGTGGGAGACCATGGCCCCTTGTAGGTGGTGGGACGGCTGATAAGGAGGGTGGTCCGGTGCACAGACTTTGTTGCTGGAATGGGCACCTCACCTGAGAGGGAGATCACAAGCTGGACTCTTGGCTGTCGGTGGGCTTCCTGAGAGGCTAACAGAGATGAGGCCTCAAGATCCCTTACTTGGGGCCGATGCTGTGGCACTGTGGGTTAAAGCCACGGCCTGCAGTGCCAGTACCCTGTGTGGTGCTGGTTCGAGTCCCAGCTGCTCCAGTTCTGATCCACTCCCTGCTGATGTGCATGGGAAAGCAGCAGAGGATGGTTCTAAGTGCTTGGGCCCCTGTGCCCATGTGAGAAAACCAGAGGCAGCTTCTGACTTTGGCCTGGCTGTTGTGGCCATTTGAGTGGTGAACCAGCAGACAGCAGATCTCTCTTTCTTTGTCTCTGTCTCTCCCTCTCTCTATCTGTAACTAAGACTTTCAAATAAATAAACAAATTTTACAAAAAAAAAAAAATCCTTTACTTGCATGGACGGCTCCCCCTGGC
Organism: Oryctolagus cuniculus; assembly: GCF_964237555.1. Taxonomy (NCBI): domain Eukaryota; kingdom Metazoa; phylum Chordata; class Mammalia; order Lagomorpha; family Leporidae; genus Oryctolagus; species Oryctolagus cuniculus. Next base: position 98,479,654 of record NC_091443.1, on the reverse strand, counting down.
TTGGATTTTGTGATGAATCAATTTTTAAAATGCTATTTATGGTGGGTTTTTCTCATTCTAAATAAATATTCACTTTTGTATCTGATTGTATTAATAATGCTCCCCCAACAGAGGCCACCAGATTGAATAAGCTTCAAGTCCCATAAGACCCTGGATTAGCATCTGCCCTGAGGTTCGATAAGCCATATGAAAAATGAGAAACTGAGGCTCCAGGAGGTAAAAAATGACTTGACTAAAGCAAATCAATAAGTTCCGCACGTTTTTCTGTAATGAGGCACTGTTCATCCAGTAAGTTGTCTTCAGATAATCCTCTTTCTCCTGGGGTGATCCACTCTTTTTCACGCCTTCTTCACGTATTTCTAAAGCCAGCCTTGAACTGTATTATCCTTCTAAACGCAGCAGGGTAACTAGGAGAGCTGCACCCTGGGTGTGCTTTCCTCTGAGGCACTGCACTTGTTCTGTGGTTAGGAGGGGTGTAACCTGATGCTAAAAAAGTCAAATATCTGGGCTTGGGATGCTGGCTGTGCCACCAACTCACCACGTGACCCTGATCAGTAAAACATGGAGAATAGCACCCACGAACAGGGTAGCTGTCTGGATTAAGGGAGATACTCTATGCAATAATGAACCAAATTCCTTGCAGACAGTAGGCACTCACCTCTTGTTGTTATTGTTACCTTGTTGGCTTTTTGGTGCCTTTTCTTTCAAGGCTCCCTGGTCTGCTCATCAATCCTTCATCAAGGCCAGGGTCTTGGCCCATCTACCAGGGAATCAGCCCAGCATGACCTTTATGCCACCTTACCCAAGTGATCAAATTCCTTCTCCCAGGGGTGAGAAAACTGGACACTGTGTGTCCCCTCCCTCATTAATACGATACACCGAGAAGGTTGAATCCACCTTGTTCTTAACAAGTATTAAACCTGAACCAATCAGCCAATCCAGAGAATGGGACATTCTGCAGGTACCTGGCCACAGACTCTTAAAGAACAATGTCATGAAAACAAACAAGCAAAAAGAGGTGGGGAACTATTCTAGAATAAAGGGGTCTAACAAGCTCGGAAACCTAACACTACAAGGAAACCTTGATTGTAGCTGGGTTCAAGTGAAACAAAACATTTGGGAGGCTATATTAGAGGACTGGGTTAATGTTCACGCTAATAGGTGTGATACTGACATCACAGCTATTATCAGTCAGATGTGAACAGCAACGCCCTGTATAGCATAAAAGAGAAGGTCCCTAGTTTTAGGGGATGCCTGGTGAAGTAGTTAACGGTGATGGAGTCATTAAGAAGCAAGAGAGGGAGAGGGAAAATGGTGAGCTGTCAACACTGTTCACCACAGAGTCGATGCCAGTGCTGCTACACTGCTTACACTGGGGGAAAGGTAGAAGAGGGCTTTGAGAAATTCATAGAAAAACTGAATTAAAAGATAATGAATATTTTGCAATGAACGCTTAGAAGCTCACATGTGTGTGTGTGTGTGGTACCTTTCTCTCAACTGCTCTGTAAATTTGAAAATTAAATTTAAAAAGCCGTTGTTCTTCACAGCCACTGGGCCCTTTCTGCTCAGTGAACTGTTGGTCCTGCCGTGGGCAGGTAGTGGGTAATGGATGGCTTCCATCAACAGCAATGCCAGGACTCATTTGATCACTTCACTGGTGCCATTATCAATGTTTCTCTGCACTCTGTCATCTCCCTGTGGGTCACGGCAGCTCGGGGAGAGGCACGGGTGGTGAATGCAACAAAGGTTTTTATTACATGAGATGGAGTTTCCAATCCTGGGATTCTCAGATCACCCTGTTGAGGGGTAAAGCCAGGTGCCCCACTGCTATTTTCTCCATCCCTCTCCAGGCAGGTTCCTCCCTCCATGACCCTGGCCTCCTTGTGTAGCTCTTGTCCTAGGAGCCCATCACACTGTTACCTGGCCACCAGGTCTCTGAGATGCCAACTATATTAGGCTTCTACATGTTACCCCAGGCTCCTGGCATTGGGGTATATTCGGGTAATCCAGCTTTGTCCGATTTGTCTGTTCTCTGCCCACCTAATGTCTCATTGGATGGAGGAGATTCTGTTATTCCAATTGTTTTCTTAAACAAAACTGCAAGACTTTCTTCCTGGCCTCTGTAACAGAAGACTCATCAATCTTCATCACATACTCAGCCCACACCAGCTGGCTTTCTCCCGTTTTACGTTTAGAAAATCTATTGTAATAAATGGTTCTTTTTAAACTCTTCTAGTGTAACCTTTATTGGTTGAGTGGTGATAGGAGAAAGATCATTGTTTCTCTGTGTGTCTTCTCGTTTCACCTTCAAATTCTCTGAGAAAAGGGACTTACCCTCTGACACTCAAACTCTCTCTGATACACACAATAGTAGGAACTCAATAAATGTTCACTGAGCAAAAGACTCATCCATTGCTATAACAACAGCCCCTTGCTAACTGGACAGTGGTGCAGAAGGAACAAGCATTTCCTCTGACATATCACATGGCTGACATTTCATAGGGACCTGCCTGGCATCTTGAGCCTTCCATATCAATGTGATGCAAAAGAAGTGTTGGGAGGGGACCTCCTTTGCTCAAGGCACAATGCAGCCTGTATTTCTTGAGCTTCTACAGGTCAAACCTGCATGCCCTCATGTAACAATTATCCCTGGGAGCCAGCGAGCCAGGAACCCTATTGGTGCCAAGGTTGAAAGCTGAAGGCTTACAGATTGCTTGTAAGCAACTCCCCACGTCTTAGGGAAAGCTGACCCAGGTACTCAAGTCACAACCAGGTGAGGCAAGAAAACTAAGTGCTCCAAGATAAAAGGCGAAAACATTGTCCCGAGTCCTGCATCATGAATGAAATGGACAAGCTCTCAGGTTAAGAAATCTGCAACAGATCACGAGCAACAAGAAGATATATAGAGCTTGTTCCCATCACAAAACATTCTGGCCAGTGTTGAGCTCTGCACCCTTGAAGCATACAGCATACCCCTCAGCTCCTCATTCGTAGAGGAGGAACCAACAAGGGGACTTGAAATTTGTGGGAAAATAGAATTACAAGGTAAGCTTGTGTTGGTACAAAACTTTTTTGAAATTCACGCATAGCTTTTTTCATGACTCACATTTTCCGTGGACTTTTTCAAGACCCCTTATTAAGAATCGTGGTGGGGAAGTGACTGGCCACGGTCCCACAGCAGGAGGTAGCTGAGCCAGGACCCCCTTCGTCAGTTCCTTACTGCTGGGTTTGTCTGTGGAGCTGGTGTGAGGCACGACTCTCGGTACTAAATATCAGACTCCCAACTGCTGACTCAACTGGCCGAGGGTCCCTGCTTCTAAAGCTCCCCGTGTGATACTAAGGAGAACCACACGTCTTTCCATCCTGTGTTTTTGATGATTTGACATTGGCAGGTTTTGTGCAAGACCGGGCTCTGTAGACCATCAGGAGTCTGGATCACAACACTGATGGTACCCCCTTCCTCTTCCCTTCAAACAGTGGGCTTCCCTGTCATCTGGTAGACACAGTGGATGATTTAATACATCATTTGGCTCCTGGCACTCTCTCACTCAAATCACCACCATGTTCTGCTGAGGCCAAAGTCCTTATTGTGGCCTGGAAAGCATTCCTCCCGGGGACTTGTGGTCTTCAACCTCTTGCTTGCTCTCTCCTACCACCTCCTGCTGCTCCTGGAACCTTCTAGAAAAGGCTCAATTTTCAGTGCTATTTCCTCTGCCTGGAACAACCCCACCTGCCACTGATCTGCCCTGTGGCTCAACCCCATGCCTCACCCAGTGCAGATAACCTGCCTGCCTTGTTCAAGCGTTTTCCCCCATCACCCATACTTCCCTTGACTGTCATGTATTTATTAGGTGTACTTCTTTGTCTCTCCCCAGCCTGGGAGCTTTGTTTGCTTCATTGATAGAGTCTAAGGAGCTGAAAAAGCCTGGTAAGAGTAGGTATTATAATAAATATTTGTGGGGGCTGGCACTGGGGCACAGTGGGTTAAGCTGCCTTCCACTTACAACATCTGTCTTCCCTATCCCCCTTTCAGAGTGCCAGCAGCTCTGCTTATGATCTGGCTCCCTGCTAATGTGCCTGGGAAGGCAGTGGGTGATGGCCCAAGTGCTTGAGTCCTTGCCACCCACATGGAAGACTCTGAAGGAGTCCTGGGCTCCTGGCTTCAGCCTGGCCCAGATTTGACCGTTGCAGTCATTGGGCAAGTAAACCAGCAGGTGGAATCAATTTCTCTCTGTGTGTCTCTCCAATTTTAAAATAAATAAATACTTGTGGAATTAATTTGCAAGAAAGGGTTTGTTGATCAAAATACCCTCAATCGAAAGGGAGTTTGTGAGCAACTTGGCTGGACCTATGTGGTCCTTGTCATGCTGCAGATATTCAGCGCCTGCAGAGATCCATGGTGAGGACAAAGGGCATTGGTAACTGTGGGCCCCCTGCACCAGAGGATGGTTAAGGGGAGGTCTTCCAGCGGGAACCCTGGGAACAGCCAAGTGAAGGTTGCTTCTGCCCTTGGTGAGGTGGTGACGGACAAATACACACAGAGGCCATGCGGCACCCAGGGATGTGAAGGATTCTGGGAGAAAGGCATCATTATTTTGGTAAGGGTGGATGACAGGTCTTTTAGGGAGTAAACCATGGTCCAGAGGAAACATACAGAAATCATATTTTAGATGTTCAAAGAGCCCTGACAAATTCTTGCACCCGAACCCATTTTTAAAGCTTTAGTTGGCATGGTGTGGGGCAGACATCGTGGGCTGATGAAGTGGACGAGAAAATGCCGCAGATGCAGGGAGAACAGGAAGAAAGGGGCAGCTCTGGAAGGAGCGGCCTCGGTTTGGGAACCCCGGCCAGGAACCCCAGAAATGGTCCCTCATAAGAATTTTGCAAATGATCCAGAAGAAAGTATATCCAGCAGAGTCTGCAACTGAACACGTGACCTTGCACCTTCCTGGCTGGTGGGACGCCAGTGCAGTGGAGACAGATGGTGCAGGTCATCAGGGCTGAGCATGTGGTGGGGAAGCAGCCAACGAGCTTCACTGGGGAAACTCTGGACATACATACATACAAGGAAAAATGGGCTGGAGACGTCAGCATGACCCAAGGGAAGGTCAGAAGAGGCACGGGCACTCCCACTGGACCACCTCAGCCAGGTTAACAGTGGATGCCGGACCCTTCCGGAAATGGGCATTGGTCATTAAGGGATGGAGTGCATTTTCCCACTGCTTTTTGAAGTTGGGAAATGGCTGCCATTCTCTCCCTATCTCCTGTCCTGAGGATGCGTCTTAACTTCCCCCATCCCACTTCACAACTTTGGGCTTTCAATTGTGTCTTCCCCCACCACCTTGTGAGCCCCCAGCACCCCTTCTTCTCTATCTTCCCCAACCACACTCACCCCTCACTGCCCTGAGCTCCCTGCTCAGATCTCTGTGGAATGCTTTAATATTTGCAAGAGGTGTCTTTCATGCGGGCACTCACGATTAATGGGATGCATGATTGGATCAAGTCTGTGTGTTTCAAGACAGACACAGGGAGATGGAAAGATGCCAAGTCAGCCAGGGGAGGGAGGCACCATGGCCAGAAAGCTGGGCTCCTCAGTCTGGAATGAGGACCAGTGAAACAGGCAAAGGAGCACATGGAAATCCTTGAAAGTGGAGAGGTGAACAGGACCTGGCTCACCGAATCAGAACACTGGAAAGACGAAGGTGCCAATGGTGTTTAAAAAGTCCTTTCAAGCGAATGGAAGCCTCCTTGAATCTTTCTGAGTATGAAGCATGATATTCTTAAAAATCAGCTGTTTGGGTAAGATTTACATATTGTTAAATACACCTGTGGGGAGTACAGTTCCATGAGCCTTGACAAATGTATACATCCGTGTAGCCAACATCATTATTAAGATGTAGACCATGTCCATCAACCCATGAAAGTTCCTTCATGCCCCTCTAAAGTTAATCACTCTGACCCAATTCCTTGAGGAGCCACTGACTTGCATTTAAGCGAATTTTTTTGTGAAGCACACATACACACACACAGATGCACACACACACACAGACAATAGATAAATATAGAGAGAGTTCCTATCTGTTTTTCGCTGTTGAAGTGCCCACATGGACAGACTGGGCCAAGCCAAAGCCAGGAACTGGGAGTGCAATCCAGGCCTCTCAAGGGAGAGGCAGGAACCCAATTACTTGAGCCACCACTGCTGCCAATGTCTCCATTAGTAGCAAGCTGGAGTCAGGAGTTAGAACCCAGAATCCAGCAGTCACTCCAATCTGGGATTCAGGCATCCCAACCACAGGCCAACAGCTGCTACGCAGTGGTCTGCTTTTCATCACTACGGATTAACTTGCTCCTCCAGCACTGGTACCCAATTTTCATATCTGGCTTTTTTGTTTGTTTGGTTTTTGAGCTTCATTCCTGGTGCTGTACATATCAGTAGCTACATCTATTTCATTACTGTATATTACCTCATTTTGGACCATGGTACAATTTGTTTATTCATTTATCTATTATTATCTACTATTCCAGTTGTTTCAAGTTTGGGTCTATTATGAATAAAACTACTGTGGACATTTGTGTACAAGTCTTTTTCATGGATAAGACACAGTACTGATAAGTAAAATTAAAAAATCTCAGAGCTAGACAGAACAGAAAAGAGGGATCCTAATGTGCTGAGTTCAGTCTTCTGCCTCGAGCCCTGTGCTTTCGCCCCTCCACCACAGTCCTGAGAACTGGATGTTTGGTCTCTGTTTGCCCCCTGCTAGGGAACTCACTGCCTTTTTTTTTTTTTTTTTGACAGGCAGAGTGGACAGTGAGAGAAAGAGAAACAGATAGAAAGGTCTTCCTTCTGTTGGTTCACCCTGCAATGGCCGCTGTGGCCAGCATGCTGTGCTGATCCGAAGCCAGGAGCCAGGTGCTTCTCCTGGTCTCCCATGTGGGTGTAGGGCCCAAGCACTTGGGCCATCCTCCACTGCCCTCCCTGGCCACAGCAGAGAGCTGGACTGGAAGAGCAGCAACCGGGACATAATCCGGTGCCCCAACCGGGACTAGAACCCGGTGTGCCGGCACCACAGGTGGAGGATTAGCCTATTGAGCCTCGGCACCGGCCTAAGCCATGGCACCAGTTTCACTGCCTTTCAGAGCTGCTTATCAGAGAATCCTTCAATTGCTAGAAAGTTCTCCCTGACACTGAATTGCAAATGGCTGCTGGATAGGGCCCTGGTGTGGTGCTGCAGTGAAGCCTGGTAACAGCCACACAGCCGGGTATTTTACAAAGGCCCCCAGAGTGACTTCCGGTCTTCCCTGTTTCAGTCACCATACCCTTTGTTCTGCCATCCATTCCACTTGACACTAAGCAGGGCTTAGTGTCGTTCCCCCACGAAGACGGGGAGCGACAGGTCCCTGCTGCCAGGATGGAGTTCCTGGCTCTTGGCTTTAGCCTGGCCCAGCCCTGGCTATTGCAGCCACTGGGAGAGTGACCCAATGGATGCAGGTGCTTGCTCTCTCTCTGTCCTTCTGCATTTCCAATAAATCTTTTTTTTTTTTAAATTGAGTTAGAGATTAATTGGCCTTTTGGACAGAAGTAGTCTCTTTTTTTTTTAAAAGAAGGAACAGCTGTCATGTAAGCTGCCCCTCCCCCTATAATGACCTAATGAATCTGGAAGCAGCAACACAGTCTGAGGACGGGGCTCAGGAGAGGTGGATTCTGGTCCTGGCTCTAACACAGTTGTTTTGCATCTATTAAACTTTCTTGGCTCAACTTCTTCAACTGCAGAACGGAGATGATAATAGAGCCTTGCCTCCGCGGGAAGATTTCGAATTAGAATTTCCCAGAGGGGTCTCTGGACTTTCTCTAGGAGCAGTGACGTCATCCATCTCTTACAACCGCCCCTGCACCGCCTGGGCTTTCCAATCTCCAAGCAAGTTTCCACAAAGCTTTCGGCGAACTGCAGAATACATCACAGCAAACAAGGCTCCGGGCAATTCTGCAGGGTCCTGAAGCCAAGAAGTAGCCCGAGCTCTGCTCATGCAGGCACTGTACGGCTGGGGATATGGGCTCCAGCTCTGATTCGAAAGCACACTCAAGAACGTAGGGCTGCTGACCAAACACAACCAGTGGCTCTAGCAAGGCCACACCGGCACGAGGGAGGGGATGGAAAAGAAGCATTTATGGAGTGTGTTAGCTCCCTTTCCTGCAACAACCCCGGGAGATGGGGAGTGTCCTTCACTCTGGGCAGCAATGGAGTCAACAATTGTCCGAAGGTCACAAGTAGGAAGACCTCAAAGCCCGATCTGCTCCAGGGGTGTAGCCCAAACCTCAGTCTCACAGCAAAGCAGAGGTGCTCAGAGCAATGGAGACTGGGCAGTGGGGGAAGGGGACCTGCTGACTTTGCGCAGGTCATGTCACTTGGTTAAGGCTGAGGTTTCTCCTGCCAGCACTTCTCACATACAGGCAGTGAGAAGGTGCCACTGCCCAGGGCTGGCCCAGAGAGCCCACTGAGAGCCTCCCTAGGCTCTCAGCCAACCTAGCAAGTTTGCAGCAGCTCAGGGCTGCCTGCAATACCGACAAACAAACGACAGCCCACCCGTGCCCCTGTCTCATCTGAGGACAGCAAGGCGGGAAGACAGCCCGTTTCGAAGCTCCACGATGTTGTCAGAGAACAGAGCATCCATCTCTGCCTGCCTTTTTTTGGTGTGTGTGTGTGTGTGTCCCTTCTAGCGTCTGCCTCCTCCACATGGCAGCTGCCCCAGGTCTCGGTTGCCCCATGCTGGCCAGCACCCACAGGTGCTCTGCAGGCTCCGACTCCTTGGCCTGCTGCTCCCCACTCTCCCGCCTGGGGTCCAGATGCGGACCCCAGCAGACGCGGCTGTCTCTCGGGGCGCACACCCGGGCCCCTGGCCCTTCCCCACTGGGTGATCTCACCCGATCACCATCACGTGCCCCTGGGCTCCTCCTGGCTGACTCCCAGCAGCAGCAGGCTGGGTGTCACCTTCCAGCCCTCCTCCCGCCACGCGCGGGCCTCTAAGCTCCGGAGCGCTTACTTCATCCCATAAACTCAGCTAATGCTTACCACATACTCCCCGGGCGGCCGGGAGAAACCCCTCCCTTGACAGACCCTTACTCCAGACCCGGGAGCGGCGGAGGCGGCCTGTGCTGCCGGCCCCCAGGACAAACATGACCTTGGACGCCTCTACGAAGCCATGTCCACTCCTCTGAGCAGGCGGCGGCTTTGAACCAAACGGTGCCTTTTGTCCCTAGCGTTTAGGAAACCGATGGCGCCCGTTTCTCGTTCGCAATTATGGCAACTTGGCGCGGAACCCCCACGCCCCCTTCCACTGCGCCCCAAGCGCAGAGCCCCGGGCGGGGAGCAGGGCGGCTCCCAGGGCACTTGGAGCGGCGCTGCCGGCGCGGGAAGTTGCCCGAGTCCAGCGCCGCTGCCGGCGCGAAATTGCAGGCGGGCGGGCGCGTCGAGTTTGAAAACGAGCGAGGGCCGTGGGGGCGGGCCCCGGGAGCGGAGCCGCCTCCCTCGGCCAATCAGCGGGGGCGGCGCGTGCGGCCGGGCTGTGAATGGGGAGCGGCGGCCGCGGCGGAGGGCGAGAGCCGGCGCGCGGGCGGGCGCACTTTCTCCTCAGCGCCGGGTGACAGCGCGGCGGTCGCCCGGAAGGGCTCCGGGCGTCGCGACGAGAACTGCCCCCGCTGACGACTTCTCCTCCGCCTCGCTCGACCCCTGCCGCGCCCCTCACGCGGGCACCCGGGACGCCGCCCCTCAGCGCCGGGCACCGCGTCCACCCGGGGCCGTCCCAGCCGTCCGGTGCGGCGTGGCGCTCCGGATGGCAGCTCCTCGGTATGGTCCGCGGTGCCCGGCCCTCGGTGACCGCCGGCGGCCCGCCGCTCCCTGAGTGCGCTGGGTCCTTGCCGGGCCCCTGCCTCGACCGCGAGCGCCCGGGACCCCTTGCGGCGCCAGGCATTGCCGGCGAGGACGCGGCGCGCGCAGGGCAGCGCGGCGGACGGCAGGCGGCAAAGTTCAGCCCGGGCCGCGGGCGGTGGGCGCTGCTGCTGCTCCAGCTGCACTTGCTGCGGGCGCTGGCTCAAGGTAGGCGCGGGCCGGGGCCGGGAGTGGGCTCTGGGGAGATGGGCGCCAGTCGGGGTCCTGGGCGCCGCCCCGGGGGCGGGCTCCGGAGGTCGGGCGCCGCTTCGGGGTGCAGCGCGGCGAACTTTGCGAGCGCGGGTGCGCGGTGTCCCCTGCCCCCCGAGCCGCCGGGCCAGGACTGCGGCGCGCGGGGTGCCCGCTAGACCCACCCGGGGCGGGGGAGGGGCAGGTGAGCTCCTCGAAGCCCACCCTGCGAACGAAAGCCTTTGAAGGGGAGCCCCAGGCACCCGCTCCTGGAGAGGCTGCCCGAGTCCGACCCAGCGCGCCGAGCTGGAGCCGCTGGACGGGTGTCGCTCTTTGCCCCGCGGAGTCTGGGCGGCGGTGCGGGGCTCGCCCCCGCGGACCCCCAGCGTCAGATGCAGCCGCGCCAGCTGCTGGGCGCCCCCCTCCCGGGCAACCCCGGCCTCCCGCTGCTGCGGTTGCCCCGAGCCCGACCCCTAGGTGGGAGTGTGCGGTCGGTGGAGCAAAACTTTCCGTGCCCACAGCTGTGCGGCTTGGCTTTGTTTCCCTCGCTCTGTGGGCCTCGGTTTGGAACATTCCAGTGGTGATCGCTGAAATAGGAAGCGGCGATCTGCAGATTCCAGACGACCTCTGGCACGGCGAGGGGGAATCTCCGTGAAAGGAGCTGTCCCCGGCCGGCCGGAGCCCTTCGCCTGCCCCTCAGCACCCTTTCCGCTGCAGTTCGCTGGTCTTAAAAGAGGGGGTGGGGGAGAAACAGCCGCTTACATACCACCCTTTTCGGATGAGGTCTGTAGGTTAGCCAGGCTCTTCTGCTGTTGGCAGCGCTAGTCAAATTAACTTTGGGCTGTGTTCATTAGCTGTATCCTGGAAAACCATCTCGGTGAGGAACTGGGTACTCGGAGGTTGACTGACGTGGGACAGCCTTGAACTCCAGTTAGCTGTGTTCTGCGTCACGTGCAGATGATTTAGCTTACTGCACAGGAAAGGATTCAAACGCACCAGCATGTTGACGGTCTGAATTGAAAGCCCGCATGCCACAGTTTAGAAACTAACTCAAAATTTTTAAACTGCTTATCTAATAGTATCTGAATGGTGCCTCCCCCAGGAGTTCATAAATGGGTTCCGTGAGGTCTTACTGTGTGAAAACAAATCGTCCTGCTTATGCTCAATTTAACTCCAGCATTAGTTGTACAGTTTTCATTTTTATTTGTGCTTCTTGCTTAATATCTTAGTCTGGAAGCAAGGCGTCTGTTAAGTCATTTTGTAAAATGGGATCTGGATTGCCAGAGAAGCCAGGTTTAACTGAAGAAATTGAAATCACTTGATTTGACCTTTAGAATAGAAATGGTGTTTTATTATTGAGTTTCTTTTTTTTAACTTTTATTTAATGAATATAAATTTCCAAAGGAGAATATGGATTACAATGGCTTCCCCCCCATAATGTCCCTCCAACCCGCAACCCTCCCCTTATCCACTCCCTCTCCCCTTCCATTCACATCAAGATTCATTTTCAATTCTCTTTATATACAGAAGATCAGTTTAGCATACATTAAGATTTCAACAGTTTGCTCCCACACAGAAACATAAAGTGAAAAATACTAGTTTGCTCCCACACAGAAACATAAAGTGAAAAATACTGTTTGAGTGCTAGTTATAGCATTAAATCTCAATGTACAGCACACTAAGGACAAAGATCCTACATGAGGAGTAAGTGCACAGTGACTCCTGTTGTTGACTTAACCAATTGACACTCTTGTTTATGGCATCAGTAATCTCCCTATGCTCCAGTCATGAGTTTCCAAGGCTATGGAAGCCTTTTGAGTTTCTTTAAACTCAAAAAAAAAAACTTAAAAAAAAAGTGACTTGCACTTTACAGTAAGATATTTGCATTTACGTGTTTGAAGATGTGCACAGATTGAAACAGTGGGGAAAATCAGTGGCTTTGTTTTGAAGTTTATTACATGGATGTAAAGTTTTGGTCATTGGCACTCTGAAGGCTGTTTGAAGTATTTTTACAGATGAGAAATGAATGAAAATACATTAATTAAAATACTAAGGCAACTGCCAAACTTTCTTAGGGAGGAATAGTTTATTCCTTGTCGGTAAAAACATTGGTATCTGTTTTACATTTATATGGTTTGTAAAAGTGTACAGATCTTTTAGTGTAGAATTTCAAATAGATTGTCACAAATTTTAAATTCATTGACAGGTTTCTGTTCTCTGTGAAATGTGTAATATATCCATCATTTTTTATATCATTGAAAATTCATATTACAGAGGAGATGTCACCGTTTGACAAAAGCTCATGTATCTTGAAAATGAAAATTCTGGTGCTGCTATAGCGATTTCTGATGGGATGATGAGCTGGTCATATGCAAGGAGTGTGATCTCTTGAATCTTATCAGATACAATGTAATATTCTAAATGGGGTAGTTACCAGTAAGTTGCAACTGGTCATAAGCACCATGTTGTTACTATGTAGCGAGGTGAAGCTATTGGGTAGGCTTGGTCATATCATCCTGGAAGAGAATAAATGCATCATTTATCAGTATAAGTTACAAATAATCAGCAGAAGTTACAAAAGAAGATATTGTTGACCCTGGAGGCAGTTCAGATCTTACAGAAAACAAAACAAAACAAAACAAAAAAAACACCTTTTTAATGTTCTGGAGTAACTCTGTTCTACATGGTAACAAAGAGTTGCACACTGATTATTGGTGATTATTTAATTGCTTTTGACTTTTCTAGATACCTAAAAAGCCAAATCTTTAATTCTGAAAGGCAGGTGGCAATACACACTTTGTTTATACTTTCTGCTGAGAAGCCAGATAGGAGTGGCTTGGGAGAAGGATGGATCCTAAGTATCACATGTGGTCAGTGGTGCCTTTAGCTTGACTGCTGATGTATTGGTTCTGGTGGTTTTCAGGACACATCATCAGTCCCAGAGGGATAGGAGTGCTCTTGTCAGTTACCGTCCCTGGTTGTTCATAGCATGCAGTTTCTCCCTGCAGTTGTTTCCAGTCTCTTAGGCCAGTGGCTCTCAAACTTTGAGCACACACTCTCCCCCACCCACCGGCTCCCTGGAGGATTGGTAAAACTTTAAGGGACCACCTCCTTCTGTGCTAACTTGAGCTGCAGCTTGCTTTCTGTGGGATTGTGACATACACTTGAGTTTCAGAACCACTGATGTATACTGCTTTGTTTTTCCTCACTCCAGTCTGCTGATTTCCCCAGAACTCTCTAAGCTGGTGTTTCTCAAACATGGGTGCACATTGGAAGCACTTGGGAGCTTTCAGTGTTGCGCCTCCATCTGTCTTCCAGACTTTGTTGAATGGATTTGAGGTTTGACCTGGGTGGAGAGAGCCAGGCTCTCCAGCTGATTAGAATGTGTAGCCAAGTTTAAGAACCGCAGCGCTTAGCCTTTAAGTGAGATCACAGGATTCAGTTTTCCTTCAGACATTGTCCTAGGTGTCCAGTCATCCCCCAAGTCATTCCGGCAGCTTATGGACCTTAAACCTGTCTTGACTAACGCCTGTCCCAGGTTCATGATCTCTCTGAGCTACTTGCTTTTAAGCTGCGAGTTCTGTTTATTCCTGTGCAGACTGCTGAGCTCCTACTTGGGTGCTCATCTGGAGCATGCATCATAATCACCGGTGAAATCTTAAAAATAATTGAAAATTTGAGCTCCACTTGAGGTCTGTTGACTCTCAGAATTGGGCATTGTTTAGAAGTTTGACAAGTGATTCTTGTCTCTCTTGTTACATTTTTATTCTTGTGATGGTTGATCTCATAATCTCTGGGTTCTCTGCCACCCTAGCATGCTTTCCTGTGGCCTGGCTCACTTGTGTTAAGTCAGTTCCCAGCCCTGGGTGGTCTCCTAATTAGGCTTTTCTGTCAGTTGTTTGCTGGGGAAATTACAGCACAGTGTTGATCGAGGTCACTGCAAGTCTGCTTTCCTTTGAGCCCGCACTGCCTTCTGTGAATCGATAAGTGATTCATTGCCCCTCTTCCTCTTATCCCTGGCCCCTTCCCCTCACAACTTTAACTTGAGTTTCTAGGAGTCCCAGGCTACCTTGCTTGGGCTGTTGCATATTTAACAGGTGGTTATTGGCTACTTTGTTGGCCTTGCAAATCCAGTAATAGCCATTATCACCCTGTACATCCAGGAAGCTTCCTGTGCTCTCAAATATTTAGGTGAAACAAAGTGGAAAGACTGCAAGTTAAATGGGTAATTAAGTGATGAATGATAAGTCTTTCTAGTTAAATGTACCACTTCAAAAAATTCCTGGAAAAAATGGAAGTATGTTGGCCAAAAAAGTGTGAAATTCATGCATTTTTTTTCACCATACCCATAGCCATGGGCTTTTTGAGGAGCCCTTGGGTGGTTTTTGGTGCATAGGATGGGGTGTGTGAAATGGCGTTGGTCTGTGGCAGGCAGTGTCATTCTGCTTGCTCTCTGGCCTTCCTCAAGGTGTCCAGGAGCCGGGAGGCTAGGGATATTGCCTGACTACACATAGAGAAGGGAATGCACATAGCAGCAGGAGGAAACACAAACTGCATTGTGATGGCTCATGCTTCAGTTTCTCTAAGCAACTTAGAAAATGGTAGTTCTGAAAGTAGGCCCTTGAAGTCCAATTCATGAAAGCAGAGGGTGGGAATGAAAATCTGGGTGAAAGGGATAGTATGAAGAAGAGGGACACTTAAGTTAGAAAATGCAAAGCTGTTGATTTCAGTTGGTTTAAATACTCTTGGTATACAATGATATATTGTGTGTAATGTAGGTGAGTATCTTAGTTCATGTAGTCCTTTTATTCTGATTTGACTTCAGTGGTTCTGTAACACATTTTCTTAAAGTTTCCCCTGAATTTGTACACTTCCCAATTAAAAAGTCATGAACAACTGTACCCATAATCCTGAGGGAGAATATATGGTTAGTTGAGCCTGCAAGTGGCACCTTCTGCCATCCTCTGGTAGCACATAGAAATTACAGTTAAAATTTTTAGTGAATTCCTGAAATGCAAAACTGTCATAGTTTGACCATACCTGAGACCTGTTGTGAAGAAGTTTATTGCAATTAATCTTGGAACTTCATTATATTAACACTAGTTTTACTATATCCAAGCATACACGCCCACAAATATTTGGGATCATTGCTTCAGGAATCTCTGTTGATGCATTTGCTGTGTTGGTATTTAGGTGATCTGGCTTCCTGACAGCTCTAAAGCCAGAGAATCATTGCATTAGGCTGGCCCCATTCCCCTGTGGTTATTGTGGGAATGAGAATATTTTTAATAAAGCTTTCCTAGGAACACGATGTAGTGAATGGAGAAGGCATTGGGCTAAGCGTCGGTAGCTCTGGTTTTATTTCGTCTGTGACTGCCTTGCAGTGTGAGCAAGTCGGGTAGCCTCTCTTGCTCTGTTTGCTCATCTATACAGAGGGAGGCGGTTAGACTCACTGTTCAAATCTGTTCTGCTCTGATTCTCTGATCTTCTGTATGTTGTCACATCTTTTCTGCCCTTACCAGACTCTCTAAGTGTGTCTCCTCTTTGGGGATTCTGTAATTCCATATGTCTTAGTCCCTAGAATTTAACTCTCTTCATTTTAGTTTGCCAGGTATGTTCAGTGTTGAAGACAGCATTTCTCCTGAGATGCTGCTAACACATGATGCATTTCCTCTAGCCGTACAATGGTTCATGCTCAAAATTTTAGGTTCTCTAAAGCAAATTAGTGGCATAATTTATCAATGTAAGCTGTAAATTTGGAGAATTAAATAAGCATCTTATTTTAAGAAAATTTATCTAAGTGGTCAGAAGAAGAAAGAGTAATGAGATTAATAGAAATCTACCAAAGGTAATTGATGCTCTGAGAGATATAACAAGATGTGGGATAGGAATTGGTTGTAAGAATGTAGCTGTTTACTGGACAGTGACCATAAGTAATGAAAGAGATTAGTAGTTGGTGTTTTGAGTTTTCTGTGCTCAACCTCATGTTATTTTGGCTTACTTGTCTTCATTAAGGACTTTTAGTAAAGCAGAGAGTCCTTAAAATTAACACAAGAATTATTTTTCACTGTAATAGACTTAGTTGACACTAATGCTCAGGCAATATCTAGTGAAGATACAGCTATCAATCCAGTTTCTTGACAACTGATAAGATTTATTTATTTACTGATCTTTGGAGATTAGCTTGTGGAATGGGGCTAAGAAGGTACTTCTTGATGTTTTTGGCTTTGCTGTATTTTAAAAAATATTATGATTTTTAATCGAGTAGTGTTTGCAGATGTGAACTTTAGAAAATGGGCTAGACCCTGGAACTCGTATTATGATGCAGAAAAAAATCAGGTTTTCGTGCAGTGGTGTGCTGCTTTTTCTGAACTCTGTATTCTGGATTTGATTCTTTAGCATGTGAGATTTGCAGTACTCTGTAAGTTTGATTCTTTAGCATGTGAGATTTGCAGTACTCTGTAAGTTTGATTCTTTAGCTTGTGAGATTTGCAGTACTCTAAGTTTGATTTAACACAGGTGATGTTTTCAAGAAAAGAATATGGGGAAGTAACCAAAGAGTGACTGTGGTGGCCAGGGGAGAAATATGACTCCTACTATTGTCTCTGTGACTATTGATAATAATTGGGGGTGGGAACTTAAGTACCCCAAGAAATCTGAGTATTTCAGATGTGAAATAAGGAGGAATTTTTTTTTTTATGTCATTGTTGTAACCTAGTCACATTTATACAAGGTGGTCACTTCCAGGGGTGGTAGTGTCTGTGGGTTTTTTTTTTTTCAGTGTAGTCCTAAATTTATTTGTGGTATGTTTCTGATTGTCAGAGAGGGGTTTTTTTCAGAGTGAGGTTCAGTTCTGCCTTGACTTCTCCCTAGATGTTGGAGATGATGCAGAAAGAACAAGATAGTGTGTGACCAAGCCCCTCTGTATGATGGAAGTCAGTGTTGATTTTATATACAAACCACCAGATGACAACAGAAAAAGTCTTCGCATAGAATATAATCTGTGGTTTCTACAACTCCTTTGTTTCTTCTGTGACACACTACTTTACAAAGTATTTATGCAATAGGTAAAATTTTGGTTAAGAGCAAGGTGAGTTTATAATACTTGACGATGCAATATCACAAGTAGGAAAGAGAATGGTGGGGAAAGTTCAGTCACCTAGATAGAGTTGGCATTTATGCTGTATTGTGTGGGCTGTACCCAAAGAAACAGGGACATAACATGATTTTGTATTTGTTTAAATGATTATTTATTTGAAAGTCAGTTAAACAGAGAGAGGCAGAGAGGCAGAGAGGCAGAGAGAGAGAGAGAGAGAGAGAGAGAGATACCTACCTGCCATTCGCTGCTGGTTTACTCCCCAACTGGCTGCAACAGATGGAGCTGTGCTGATCTGAAGCCAGGAGCCAGGATCTTTGTCCAGGTCTCCCACATGGGTGCGGGGGCCCAAGGACTTGGGCCATCCTCCACTGCCTTCTGAGGTCTGCCATCCTCCACAGCAGAGAACTGGATCAGAAGTGGAGCAGCTTTGACTTGAACTAGCACCCATATGGAATGCCGGCACTGCAGGCAGTGGCATTACCGCTACGCCACAGTGCAGGCCCTGATTTATATTGTATAGTTACGCTTTTACTTCTGATGTAAATTGTTAGTACTCTTAAATTTGAGAGGCAGGGAGAGACAGCTTGTGCTCCAATCTACTGGTTCAGTCTTTGGATACCTGCTGTGGTTGGACCAAGACTGAAACCAGCCACCAGGAACTTGATCTGGGTCTCGTATGTGAGTGGCAGGGACCCAATTGAGGCATCATTGCTACTTCTAAGATTTGGATTAGCAGAAGCTGGACTCCAGAGCCAGAGCTGAGCATTGAGCCCCAGTACTCTAATAGGGACACAGGTGTCTTAACTGGAAGGGCAAATGCCTGCCCCTGATTTTTTTTTTTTTTTCCGCTTTCATCAAGCCCTTACTGTGATGGTTTGGAGAACATAAAGGAAAGCATGGGCTTGACCTAAAGCATTTTATGTAACATCTTTAAATGGAAGAGGTGCATGAGTTTACAAACATAGACTGTATGTATATATATGCTAGGCAAAGGTATTTTTTACTTTATGTGGAATTTCAGTTTTTGCTTTGTAGGTATACTATAAGTGTGTTACCATAGTTCTTTCAAAGCCTTTTTCTTAGCAAAGAATCTTGGTTGCAAGCTAGAAACTTAGTCTGAACTACTTTAGAGAAAAAGGGTTTTTCTGGAAGGGTCCTGGGGTATCACAGTGTAATGAGAAAAATACCTTGAAATGTGGGCAGGTTTAGGTTTCTGCTCTGCTTCAGGAGTCACTGGAGCCAAGTGCTGAAAACCTCAGGTGCTGTCCTTTTAGTCATCATTTCTCAGTTTGCTCCTCTTTCTGTCCTGGCATCATTTTTGGCTCACTGCAAATTGCTTTGTTACTGAAACCCAGATGTCACCAATACTTGCATTCCTATAGTTTCAGACTCTGGAATAAAGATGGACTTAAAGCTATGATTTTGAGTCTCAAATTGATGAAAAAATAAGATTTGTATTTTAAAATCATCTTTTGGGGAGGATGTGCTTTTTTGGTTTGTTTTGCACAGTGGAGAATGGGTTGAAAGAAATGAGAATGTAGATGAGTTAGGCTGTAGCAGCTGGGCAAGGGTGGTGTGGTTCTTGGGCTGGAGGAAGATGGATGCCGTAGAGGTTAGAGAGGAAGAAGATGGTCAGAATTTGGTCATAGGTTGCAGATGTAGGTGAGTGAGAAAATAAGGGTGATTTCTGGTTTCTGACTTGCATGACTGGTTGGGTAGTAAGTTTTTCACTGTGATTGGACCACCACAGCGTGGGCAGTGTGATCCTGATTTTGGTTTTGAGTGCATTAGTGTGAGGTCCCTATAGAAGCAACCAGGCAGAGCTTTTAAGAGGCTGTTTGGATGGATGTTTTTTACAGTCACAGGAAGGGTAGGGGCTTTGGGTACAAGTGCTTGTGGATAATATACACTGTTTAAGAGGCTGGACTTGGTATAAAATAAAACTGACTCAGCCTCTTGCTAGCTGTGTTTTCTTGAGTTGGCTACTTAATCTTCGAGCTTTATTTTCCTCATCCCTGAAGAATTGTGTAGTAGTTGAACCTTCTTCATACAGGTATTGTGAGGATCAATTGATAACAGGTGAGGTATTTTGCGCCTTATCAAGTACATAGTATGCAGTTAGCACTTGTGAGGTGGTGTTACTGTTTACACGTTGGTGGCTAGAAATCCACAAAATGTCTTCTCAGTATTAGGGAATAATGAGTCACTGTATTGGAGATGGAGAATGTGAATGCTTCATATAAGGAGAGAACTATTATAGGAATATTAATCTGATTATGGTTTACTGGAAGAATTCTAGAGGGGAGAGTTAAGGGCATATATTAGGAAATGATTGATAACATAGCGATAACAAATGTATGACCGGGGCTGGTGCTGTGGTGGAGTGGGCTAAGCCTCCGCCTTCAGTGCTGGTATGCCACATGGGCGACGGTTGAGTCCCAGCTGCTCCACTTCCAATCCAGCTCTCTGCTGTGTCCTGGGAAAGCAGTAGAAGATGGCCCCAGTGCTTGGGCCCCTGCACCCACGTAGGAGATTTGGCAGAAGCTCCTGGCTTCTGCTGTTGCTACCATCTGGGGAGTGAACAAGCAGATGGAAGACCTCTCTCTCTCTCTCTCTCTCTCCCCCTCCCTTTTCCCCTCCCTCCCTCCCTCCCTCCCTCCCTCCCTCTGTAACTCTGCCTTTCAAATAAATAAATAAATCTTAAAAAAATAAATTGAACAGTAAAGAAAAAAATGACCTGAGGTAGTGTTGGAATAGAAAAACTGGAATGATCAAAAAATATTGCTGCAGAGAGGTGAATGAGATGAGTACTAAAAAGACCATTGGATTCATTGATTAGATGGGAAGTGATCTTTTCCAGTCTTCTGATTTCACTAAAATTCTAGGAGTGAGATACAAGATGAATTAGAATTATTAAATGAGTAGACAGGCATTTGAAATAGTGACAAAATGATTTTAGTATGTCTTGAATTTTTTTACCCCAAATTTGAAAGTTGTTGTCAAGGCTGAAAAAAATGTAGGCCATTGTCATTGGCAAAATGGAAGTAATCATCACAATTTTCTGAAGTTAATGTTCCAGCTTTGTATGTTCTAACTACTGGAGGCTTCCAGCGACATTGCCAACACAGCTCATATGGAGACTGCCCATCTTACTCTCCTATAAGCACAGAAATTGCTGACAAAATATAGCAACAATAGCCCAAAACATTTGCGAGCTTGAAAGACCATGAAATGCCTTGTGCCAGAGGTGAAAACTGACAGCTGGGAGGGTACAAGTGCCACAGGCTTGGTCTGGAGGATCTCTTGAAGGAGCAGAGGTGGTGTGAGGCCTGCATACAGTAGGAGGGTGGAGTGGAGGTCCTCCAGCACAAAATCATGATAGGCTGTTACATCTGTGAGAGAAGGCTGAGAACAACTTGACTGCTAGTCTGAGAAAGTGCAGAGAACCTTGTGCTTCAGGGCTGGTGATAATTGGGATTAATAATAAACAGTAAACCAACAAGACATCTAAATTCCAAGGCTGCAGCTCACAATGGGAGTGAGTTCAAATCCACAGTTTCTTAAAATCTAACCGTCAAGCTGAGAAATTAGCACAGAACCTAGTCCACAACAATGGACACTAATAGAGCCCTTAGAAGGAACTGTGATGCTGTCCTGCAGAGCCAATTCATTGGTGTCTACTGAAGAAACAGCTCGTGCCAAAGATGAGCTTACAATACACAGCTGTCCAGCCACACAATGAAATGAATTACTATGAAAGAGAGCAGATTATCAATAAGATAATTAGTACTTCAGTAGGTAGATGATAGGACATATGAAAGAGATTATTTATTTAAAATGATTGGAGATAAGAGGTAAGACCCCAGTGAAAGATTGCAGATTGCAGATGAGAAAAAGAACACAGAAAAGAACCAAATTGAATTCTTAGAAATGGAAATTATAGTCATTAAATTTTAAAAAGTAACCTCAATGGGCAGGTTAAATAGTTGTAGATATAATTGAAGAGAAAGCTATTGATTTTAAAGGAGATTGGATCAAACTGCTTAGAATACAGTACTGAGGAATAAAGAATGGAAAATGAGAAGTTAAAACTCATGAACTTGAGAATGAGAGGTTCAGTATTGCCTTCTGTGAATTTCCAGAAATAGGGAGTAGGGGAGGAACTATTAGAAGATAAATGGGCCGGCGCCGCGGCTCACTAGGCTAATCCTCTGCCTTGCGGCACCGGTACAGCGGGTTCTAGTCCTGGTCGGGGCGCAGGATTCTGACCCGGTTGCCCCTCTTCCAGGCCAGCTCTCTGCTGTGGCCCAGGAGTGCAGTGGAGGATGGCCCAAGTGCTTGGGCCCTGCACCCCATGGGAGACCAGGATAAGCACCTGGCTCCTGCCATCAGATCAGCGCAGTACGCCGGCCGCGGCAGCCATTGGAGGGTGAACCAACGGCAAAAGGAAGGCCTTTCTCTTTGTCTCTCTCTCTCACTGTCCACTCTGCCTGTCAAAAAAAAAAAAAAAAAGATAAATGGTTGAGAAATCTTTCATTTTCATTGCAAGGCCCGAGTTCTTAGGGTCCAGAAGCATAGTGAAATCAAGCTGGATTAAAACAAATTCAAGCCTAGACACAGCATAGGTGGAACACTAGGAAACAAGCACCTGAGGACAGTGGATTGTCTGCATTGGCAGGTGACTCTAGGAAATGACAGTGTATTTTATTCTTGTAATTTGGTGATGGTAGATTCTAACTGTTGTTGCTACAAAAAGTTTGTGAACTACTGGGCATTGTAATTGACTTTAGCCATTCTGCAGTGTATATTTATTTCAAAACAACATAGTATACATGATAAGTGTGGTTTTTGTCAATTAAGGAGAGTATAGGTAATTCAGTTTGCTTTAGCGAGTAAGATGTGTAAGGCAGTAAAGGCATAATGCTAATAAAATTGTTTGTTACTTCATGGAGCTTACATTTGATTAGGGCAGAAGTGCACTGATACTAAGATACTGCAGTGCAGTTCACCGTGGCTGGTGGAGGGGTTGAGGTGAGGCGGAAGCTTTAAGCCACAGAGAGTCTGAGAGGTCAGCTTTTGGGACATGAATAGGGGTAGAAGTAGCAGGCCCTGCTTGAGGTGCGGCGATTCGGAGAACAGAGATGTAAGAGGAAGAAAGACTGAGCCAGAGGACTTGAACTTGGTGCTTATAGAATAATAGGATTCTTGCTGAACAGGTGCCAAACATCAAGACCTCCATGGTTAGGCAGTGAATTTCAAGTTACATTCTGAACTGGGGTTTTGCTGCCATGGATAGGGGAAGACAAAACTTGGGTCTTCTTGGCTTTCAGCTACTTTAAATGCCAAAAGGATAAGGTATTTTTAGCAACAATTCAAAGAAGCATATACATGGAAAAAAGTACATGGTTAAGATAACCTTAGTGCTTGAGAGTTAAGGACAGTTGAGAATGCAGTCATTTTCGTTGATGAGGTAACTTGATATTTAGTTGGCTGATGGTTGCTCACCAACAACTCCTTAACTTTGAAAGTTACTTATATCTAATGTGGAGGATTACAGTTCGTCAAAAATTGTCTACATTTCTAACTGCTGTTTTCTGTGCAACCGAAAGCATGAAACAAGTTGTAAAATGCCTCTAATGTAGATCAATTCTTCACAGCAAATAAAAAATTTAGCATTTATTAGCTGTGACTAAAACTTAGGAAAAAATTCACAAGTACTTGGCCTTCAAAGTTTTTGTTTCTTGGATGAATAAACTGAGTTTCATTTTAGATACCCTTGGCAACAAAAGAGATTTTTAAAAAACAATGCCAACCTCATTTGGCATGTGAATAAATTATCCCAAATTGTGGGGAGCAACTCGGACTATACTGTTACTGGAATTAAGACTTATTCTATGCATCTGCTCTCCCACAATATGGCGCTGAGAAGGGAGAAACAGCTTCTACACAGCTGCCTCCAGTTCAACCAATAAACAGCAGGACCTGCTCCTGATTGGAGGAGGGCAGCGTACTCGGCGTGTGGGTAGCAGAGTTGGGATTGGCGGAAGAGGACTATAAAGGAGGAGAGAGACAACATGCACCAGGAACATCTGAAGGAACACCTGAGTAGCCCCCGAGAGAGCCGGCCGGCGGTGTGCCGCTCCCCCGCGGAAGTGGGGAAAAGTGGCAGGGGGAACCGCCCTTCCACGAAGGTGGAAGGGACGGTAGCCAACCCGGGAAGAACCAGCAGCAAACCCGGGGAGGGCCGAGCAGACGAAAGAACAGCGCAGGGTCCTGTGTCGTTCCTCCACGAAGAGGGGGAGCGACACAAATCAGTTAGTGAGGACACATTGGGCGACCTAACCTGCTCTGTGATTTTGCTTTTATGGTATAGGCAGGGTTGGCTTGAGTCCTCTGTCTCTTGTGTTCCAGTCAACACCAGGTGATCCTGGCCAAAATGAAGAGGATCTGAATCTTTCTGGCTGCTTTTTTAGTGGATCATATAGCATGTATGAGGACTACAGTACTGTGTAGGTTTTAGGAAGGGTGCTGTAGAGTGGCTCCAGTTGACATGAAAAGTGTTCAGCATATATGAGAGGTCTTGGAGATGTTCATGGAAAATGTATATTATGAAAAAACTGCATGGATTTCTCATTTTCTTTGTATGAAAGAGCTCATCTTTTTTTTTTTTTTTATTGACAGGCAGAGTGGACAGTGAGAGAGAGAGACAGAGAGAAAGGTCTTCCTTTACCGTTGGTTCACCCCCCAAATGGCCGCTGCGGCCAGCGCACCGCGCTGATCCGATGGCAGGAGCCAGGTGCTTTTCCTGGTCTCCCATGTGGGTGCAGGGCCCAAGCACTTGGGCCATCCTCCACTGCACTCCCGGGCCACAGCAGAGAGCTGGCCTGGAAGAGGGGCAACCGGGACAGAATCCAGCACCCCGACTGGGACTAGAACCCGGGGTGCCGGCGCCGCAAGGCGGAGGATTAGCCTTGTGAGCCACGGCACCGGCCAAGAGCTCATCTTTTAAACTTGATTTTTCATGAACTTTTGAAGTGCCCTCTGTACAAGTGGAAAAGGATCTGGAGCCAGAACACTGAGATGGTAATTGCCTCTTGGTGAGTAGGATTGTGGGTCTTTCCTTTTATTTGTCTCTGTTTTCTGATCTTCTTTGAGCATCTGTTGCTTTTTACAGAAGAAATGATGTAAAATCTCAGAAAAACAAAGTAATGGGGATGTAACATTAGGTAAACAGCAAGTAAGAAATTACTTGGCTTTTTATAGTGTAATGAGTATGGTTGAAGGAGTAGGGCAGCCTGCTTGACACAGTTATCTCTGTGTTGTAGAGGGGGAGGAATATTTTCTTTTCTTTTTCAATAGTCTGCTTCAAACAGCAAGCATTTGTAACCTTTTTAAATTATGAAAGCAATTAAAATTGAGTACAATGTGGTGTTAGTGGATTTTAGGAGGAATGGGGAATTAAAGAGTTAATTGGTTCATCCTGAGCGCATGTGAGTGGACATTGGATTTCAGTGCCTGTTTTCTATTTGAGCTTAAATTAAATTCTGTTTGAACTTAAATTATTGTTTGGGGCCTTATTTTGTTCATGTATTTGAAAAAGGCATGGCATGCCGTTTCTTAAGTTACAGGCTCATTGTAAGAACAAAAAATTCCTTTGAAAGATGAATTGATAAACATATTTGTACCATTGATTTCTGGTTAGTGCTGTTTAATCTTTATGATTCTACTGTAAGATTCTTCCAATAACAACTCTGATATGGAATCTATGTAGCACATTGACTTTTTTTTATGGTGGTATGCACAATAATATTTGAAGCATGTGGTTGTAAGTGAAAATTTGTGAATTTAAATATCCATGAATTTAGTATGTAGAGTATTTGAGTTTTTTAAATGTACAAATGTAAATTAGAGCATTTTTTGTGAATGCTGTAGTGTAGTAGGCAACTACTGGGTGGCACCTGACTCGCTACAATATACCAGTTTCTGAGAGTGCACTGACACATATCGGGGACCCACTGGCCATCTCTCTGCCCATCATGACCTGCCTTGTTTCTGTGGAGCTCTAGAAATCCCTATAGCCTGGAGCTGGTCTGGTTCATGTCTATACTGAGGTTTGGATGTTAGGTTTTTACTCCAGTTTGTTTTCCAGTGAATTCCCTCTTTATGCTTAAACTGTCCAGAGTTTCTGCTCTTTAAGCAAATAGTATTCAGACCTTTTGAAAATGGGTGGGGAGGGCACTAATAAGCATTGCCAACAATTTTGAATGACCATAAAATTACAGCAGTTCTAAAAGTAAAGGTAAGTAGAAAAATGCTGATTTGTTTTCACAGCAACTTCTTTCTTTAACATATGTAAACTTCATGCATTTCATAAGTACAAATTTAGTAACATAATGATTCTTCCCTCCACCCTCCCTCCCTCCCAAATTCCCACCCCTCTTCAAGAGTATTATTCATTTCAACAGATGAAATTAGTCTTCAAGTGTTAGGGGTTTTGTTTGCATCTGGAAAATTCCATGTCCTAACCTTGCTTAGATGGTTCCATGCTTCATCTTCCTTATTAATTTCTAAATGTTAGCTTTGTTCAGTGACCATATTCCCCTGGGTCTGTCCTCTGCCCATTCTTCTCTGCTTTGTTGACTATGTTAGAGTGGCCTTTCTTCTTTCCACACCTCTGTCTAGGTTTCTGCAATGTCTTCTCTGGGGTCATAGGAACAGCCTTTTCCTTTCCATGGGTAGAAGCTGGTTTGGTCCATACTTAGGATGTGAGCAGTGTTGATGATGAAGACGTCTAAAAAGAATGCTGGATTAAAATGGGCATTCCTTTGTTCTTTAGATTGTTCAGATTTTGTGAGCAGAGGCTGCCAAAGTATCTTTTCATTACAGGATCTTGGTTTTAGCAGTTATTTTATTATGTATTTATTTATGGAAAATGACATGAGTTGGTTAAATTCTTACCATAGCAAAAGGCAGTAGTAAAAGTGTGTACTTTCCAGATTCTCAAATCCACAGTTGCCTTTATTTAAGGCTGCCACTGTTCCAGTCTCGGAAATGTTGGTGATTCTATGTGTATTCCCTCCAGTCCTTTGTCTTATACACCTGGTAGTGTACTAGAGGGGCTAACTGGAGCACACTTAACCTGTTTTGACTTACTGTATCTTAGACGTTACTTCATATTAGCACATACTGATACCTTGTTAACCTATGTACAGGGGCTGGCACTGTAGCATAGTGGGAAAAGCTGCTGCCTGCAGTGCCGGCAACCCATATGGGTGTCGTTTCGAGTCCCGGCTGCTCCACTTCTGATCCAGCTCTCTGCTATGGCCTGGAAAAGCAGGAGAAGATGGTCCAGTGCTTGGGTCCCTGCACCTGCGTGCGAGATCCAGAAGAAGCTGCCGGCTTCTGCCGTTGCTACCATCTGGGGAGTGAATGAGCAGATGGAAGACTTATTCTCTCTTTCTCTCTCTCTCTCTCTCTCTCTGCCTCTGCCTCTCTCTGCCTTTCAAGTAAATAAATAAATCTTAAAAACCCTATGCACATAGAAACTGTGGTTTAAGTCAGGTTTTAAGTCATGTACTGTAGTGTGGTGTCATGAGTCTTAGAGCTGAATTCAGATTCTGACTCTGCCATTCATGAACTGTGTGACCTTGAGCAAGTTATGTAATCTGTGTGTGTTTCAGGTGCTCATTTATAAGACAAAGTTACTCTCTTTCATAAGGTTTTTCTAAGGATTAGAAGACATAATGTATGTAGAACACTTAGCACTGTGTCTTGCTTAATAAATCATAACCATTATTGTAGTCATTAATTGATCAGATCAGATGAACCCCTAATATATTTCTCCTTCCTCATCTAAAATAGAATACACAGGAGTCATTCTTTGTTACTTGTTTCATGACCTTTTAACTGTGTTGGTTGTCCTTTTCTTCTAGTCTTTTGTTGATAGTCTCTTCCTCTAGCCTTCTGGCACTTTCTCCAACAAATGTTGGATATTTCTTTGACTTTTTGGAGTGTTTTGGGCTTGTTGGTGACTTTACTGACCTACTGTTTCAGCCCTGCCATTGCATTAGGTGGTTTAGTTAAAAAACAAAGCAGAGAAGGAATAGTTCTGTTGATGAGGCTCTAGAGTAAATTTAGTATTGGCATTCAAATTTATTCAAGTCACTAGACAGTATGATTCTTTCTGTGATTGGGAGTTCAGCTGGGATAGAATAGAGATTTTGACATAGATGCCATCTAGCACCAAGTGAAAAATGTGGGGCTGAGATGCCACAGAAGCCCTTCGACAGTGTAGGCCTCTTTGGCGTAGCCCCTGAGACAGATCCACAGGGGCCAGTCATGAAGTGGGGTGGAGAATCAGCAGCCCATTGTTGAATACAAATTGGTGTGATAAGTCAGGCTTTGGGGCCTCCCAGGAAATGGTAAGCATAGTATAGTATGTGTGTGTATGTGTGAAAAACAGAAATTTGTGGTGTATGAAACACAAGAGCTACCTCCCTAGCTGCTTGGGTGTTGTTAATCAGAGTGCAAGCAGTCTAGCCATGGGCAGCCCCCCACCTTTCTTCAGAGAAGGGTCTTCACAGGGGAGGGATGGGTCTTTCTTGACAGGGGTCTGCCAGGTGTTGTGCTTGAAGGAGATGAGACCGCTGCTCCCAGAATGGTTTGTGGAGGACCCTGTAGTGGCTGAGTGCCTGTGAGAATGTCTGGATTTGATTGTCATCAGTGTGATCTATCCACACCCACCAGCTGGTGGCTTAGATTTTAGAGGTGATTTTGAATCCTGTGGAGTGTGTTCTCTGGCATCTTGGCCTGATGGGTTTTCACTACTTGGATGACCTATCTATGTGTGTTTGATAGTATTTTTGTCCATTTTGAGTTTCTGTCATTGTCTGCTGCAGTGATGGAGAAGGGTCTGTTACCCACTCCCAAAGGCATCTAGTGTTAGTCTGTTAGTCTGTTGACTGCCGATTCTAATGCCCTTTCTGCCATTCAGTTGCAGTCAGTGGAGGAAATGTAGCACTTGAAACACATTTGCAGTGTCCTGTTGGAGGATTTCAATTTGATTGTTCTGGTTTTTTGTTCATATTGAAAATCTGTTTTCTTCTTCTGTTTGTTCAAGGTTAGCCCACTCTTCATCCTTTGTTTTTGCCTATGCGTTTCTTAAAATTTGAACATTTAAAGAGATGCCCTGGTACCAAGACAAGCTGTCTTTTCTGAGTGAGAAAGAACAAGTTCGATTTTGCCTAATAGAATTGCCCAGAAGTGGTGGAAGATGCCCACAGATGCCCACATGGGCTTCAGAAACTCCAGCCTCGTGCTCACAGCCACTCTTCTCCCTCCCAACACAGGCACTCCAGTAATTAGGCCTATGAGAGACTCCAGTTTCCAGACATCTTTGCTCTTCTCTGAAGTTAGATTTTTTTGCTATTTCTCCTGTCCTTTGTTTACAAGTTTTCTTTTTATATACACCTTGGACTCTGGAGAAAGCTACAAGTAGAGTGCATTTATTTTTTGAATAAGAACTCATGTTATTATAAATTGCTATTTAGCATTAGCCTTATTTTACATTGATTTCAACCCCTCCAAATCCCTAAAAATAGGGCTAAAATCCCTAAAAATAGGTGAAACATTCAGACTGATTTTTGTTCTTTACAAATAAGTAAAGATTTCTGAATCAAAGTATGATCTTTGAGATTTTAGCCAAAGAACTTCTGTATTTTAAGCAGTTGTTCTTGTTCTGTTTTAGTAATATTAAATATGGCCAGAAAAAGTCCCACTTGAGGTATGGGGCTTGTCATTTTTCTTAAAAAAAAACAAAAACAAAAACAAAAACAAACAAAAACTGTCATCTGTCTTACACTGCTTCTAGAATGAAAGCAAATTGAGGCCAGCATTGTGGCATAGCAGGTAAAAAGTACTACCTATGGTTCCAGTCCTGGCTGCTCCACTTCCCATCCAGCTCCCTGCTAACTGAGAAAGCAGCAGAAGATGGCTCAAGTACTTGGACCCCTGTACCCATGTAGGAGACCCAGAAGAAGCTCCTGGCTCCAGGATTTTTATCAGAAAGCAAGCAAGCCTTATACTGTTTATCCAAAAAAGTTGAAGGTAGTTATTTTTGTTGGAACTTAAGAATTAGAGAAGCTAGTACATTGATACTGTCAGGGAAAGTGTGTTTTTTTTAAAAAAAAGGAAGACCAAGCAGTCTTAATTTAAACTTTGTACTCTATAAAAATTGAATGTTGCCCATAGACTTTGACAGAGACAAGCACAAAGCTCTTGAAGTTGGTGTATTTTTTTCCGAAATTTAACTCTTCATAATATAGCATAGTATTTCATGATATCTCTTAGTTCTAATTTTTTTTTTTTTTTTTTTTTTTTTTTTTTTTTTTTTGACAGGCAGAGTGGACAGTGAGAGAGAGAGACAGAGAGAAAGGTCTTCCTTTGCCGCTGGTTCACCCTCCAATGGCCGCCGCTGCAGCCGGCGCACCGCGCTGATCCTGGCAGGAGCCAGGAGCTAGGTGCTTTTCCTGGTCTCCCATGGGGTGCAGGGCCCAAGCACCTGGGCCATCCTCCACTGCACTCCCTGGCCATAGCAGAGAGCTGGCCTGGAAGAGGGGCAACCGGGACAGAATCCGGCACCCCGACCGGGACTAGAACCCGGTGTGCCGGCGCCGCAAGGTGGAGGATTAGCCTATTGAGCCACGGCGCCGGCTTAGTTCTAAAATTTTAAGATATTTCAGAGCTTATCTACTGAAGGCTCTTGAAATGAAAACTAATAAGTGTATTAATTGTATGTGAAAGAAAATATCTTTCTAGAACCCCCAAAGACTTTAAAAAACTTGGAGGCAAGATGGTACTATGGAATTTTTTGTCAAATTGTTTCGAAGCCTCAAAATCAAAGTAAAAGGAATTAGAAAGTCATCTTTGATTTTCTTGGGTCATTTAATTTGAGCTGATTTCTTCAGAGCATGTATGTTTCTTCCAGTGCAGTACTAAGGACACAGTTGTGGGTGGTCAGCCTTTGAGCCGTGTTCTTTGGCCTGTCCTGCTACCGCTGGCTGTGGGGGCTGAGCCGAGGAACATGAGAAGGTATCAGAACCTGTCTTGACGTCCTGAGAGTAACTCAAGGCACACAACTGATTGATGCTGAATCAGTGTGATGATAGACTGGCAGGCTACATGAATGACAAACCATGCTTCTTTTCTAAATAGTTAAAGATGTTGTAAGGATCTTAAAATAACTGGGGTTACTTTCCAAAGA
This sequence comes from Oryctolagus cuniculus, assembly GCF_964237555.1. Classification (NCBI taxonomy): domain Eukaryota; kingdom Metazoa; phylum Chordata; class Mammalia; order Lagomorpha; family Leporidae; genus Oryctolagus; species Oryctolagus cuniculus. The sequence goes on along the minus strand of NC_091443.1, from coordinate 98,449,182 downwards.
AACATTCTTCATAAGACAAAGGGAAAGTTACTTTAAATTTATTAGTGGGAATGTAGGTTTTTTTTTTAATTCTTTGAGTATTTTATACACACATTTGCAGAACTCAAAGGCTGAACTGTGTAGGAAAATGTGCTTGGAAGTCTTGCATACATCCTTGCCCCTCCAGCCCACTTGTCTCTTCCCCTTACAGGTTACCATTTTTATTAGCTTGCTTCTTTTAAGAATTGTTTTGTTGGGGTACAATTCATATAGCATAGAATTATCCGTCCTGAGGTGAATAATGAAGTGACATTTGATATGGTCACAATGTTGTGCTCTCACTACCTCTGTCTAGTTCCAGAATACACTCATCACCCCCATAGGAAACCCCATACCCATTAAGTAGTCATTCCTCATTCTTCCCTCCCTTCAGTCCTTGAGAACCCTTAATCTATTGTGTTTGTATAGCTTTGCCTATTCTGAGATTGCACAGAAATGGAACAATACAGGACCTTTGGTGTCTAGCTTCTTCGTCCTGGCGTCTTGATTCGTGTTGTAGCATGTGTCAGTACTTCCTCATTTTTGTGGTTGAGTAGTATTCCATTATGGTGAGTTTGCCACAGTTTATCTCTTGAGTCCTACATTGATGGGCATTTGCATTGTTTCCACCCTTTGGTGGTTTTGAGTCGTGCTTCCATGAACGTTCATGTTAATGTATTTGAGTTTCTGATTCAAATGCTTTTGGGTAAATACTTAAGAGCAAAATTGTTGGATTTTATAGTACTTTTTAGTTTAAATTTTGGAGTAATGGCCAAACTGCTTTCCAGAGTGGCCGAACCATTTTATATTCCCATTGTCAATATGTGAGAATTCCAGTGTCTTTGTATTGTTGCAAACATTGATGTTATTTCTTCTTTTATTGTAGTTAACCTAATAGATGTGAAATGTAATATCATTCTGGTTTTGATTTTTACCTAATTCAAAAAATATTTGAGAGAAAGATACCAATCTGCTAATTCATTTCCCCAAATGCCTGGAAACTAGGAACTCAATCCAGGTCTCCTACATAGGTGGCAGGTACCCAACTATTTAAGCCATCTCCTGCCTCCCAGGATGCACGATAGCAGGAAGCTAAAATGGGGGAGCATAGCCGGTACTGAAACCCATCACTGGCTGGGTCGTGGCTCACTTGGCTAATCCTCCGACTGCGGTGCCGGCACCCCGGGTTCTAGTCCTGGTTGGGGCGCTGGGTACTAGTCCTGGTTGCTCCTCTTCCAGTCCAGCTCTCTGCTGTGGCCCAGGAGGGCAGCAGAGGATGGCCCAAGTGCTTGGGTCCCTGCAGCCACATGGGAGACCAGGAAGAAGTACCCGGCTCCTGGCTCCGGATCAGCGTAGCACCGGCCGTAGCGGCCATTAGGGGAGTGAACCAATGGAAGGAAGACCTTTCTGTCTCTCCCACCGTCTATAACTCTGTCTCTCTCTCTTTCACTGTCTAACTCTGCCTGGCAAAAACAAAAAAACCATCACTCCCATATGGGATGAGGGTATAATGAGTGGCTTCTCAACTGATATTCCAAATGTATGCCCCATCTTTCCCTCTAATATTTAGTGATGATAATCTTTCCATATGGTTGCTGGCCATTTGAATATCAACTTTAAAGAAATGCCTGTTCAAGTCATTTGCCTATTTGTATTGCGTTGTCTTTGTTGTGGAGTTGTAGCAGTTTTTTATACAGTCTGGGCACTAAACCATTATCAGGTGCATGATTTTAAAAATAGTTTCTCCCATTCTGTTTCTTGTTTATTCATGTATTCTTTTTGTCAATACACATATTTTAATTTTCCCTAGTCTTATATAAATGGTAGCATTTCAAGCACAAAGTTTTCTGTGCCTGTCCCCCCCCCCCCCTTAACAATATAGTATGGAAATCTCTCCAATTTGTACATAGGGAATGCCTCCGGTCATATCCTGTTGTATGGATATACCATGGTTTATTGAGCCCAGTTGCATGGGTTATGTCCAGTATTTTGCTATTCCAGCAGCTGGTGCTGCTGTATATGTGCTACAGATTTCTAAATGTGGGATTGCTATAGCAAAGCTGTGTATGTAGCCCATTAAACAGTGTCCTTAAGAAAGCCTCATTCCTACCTGACTTTTATTCTATACTTCTTCCATTACATTTTTTTTAAAGATTTATTTATTTGAAAAGCAGAGTTACGAGAGGTCTTCTACCCACTGGTTCACTCCCCAGATGGCCGCAATGGATGTAGCTTGTGCCGATCCAGAGCCATGAGCTTCTTCCGGGTCTCCCATGTGGGTTCAGGGGCCCGAGGACTTGGGCCATCTTCTGCTGCTTTCTCAGGCCATAGCAGAGAGCTGGATTGGAAGTAGAGCAGCCAGAATTCGAACTGGCACCCACATGGGATTCCAGCACTGCAGGCAGTGGCTTTACCTGATACACCACAGTGCTGGCCCCAAGATGGCTTCTTGTTAGTAGCACCTGTGGTGCATTTAAAGCACGAGTACGTACACAAAACTTCATGCGTATTTTCAGAACTGTATATTTCTGGTCAAATGAAAAAAATAAGAAACTGGCTTTTGCTCTGCTGGATGACCTTGAACAAATTGTTTACTTGTTCTGTCACGTACTTCTGGCTATAAAACTGAGATGAGGGTGATAGTCCTGATACAACCAAATCATTTTGATATTGTAGGGAATTAATGAACTGGTTGTAAAATATTTTGTTCTGCTTAGATTACCTAAATAGATGATGTTACCATTAATATTATATATTATCTTCAACACAGTGGACTAGCTAATGATGCCATTGTATTAGCTAATATTTGATTTCTTTTAATTAAAATTACATGTGTTATTGGTATGCATGTTGCAATCTTGTCCTCCTGCAAATGGCAACTGAGTATTAACACAAAATTTCAAATTATGCATAATTACAAAATTTGCAAGAATTTATCAGCACCAGGGAAAAAGAAGGAATAAGAAAATGTTCATTAAGACTCAGGAATTTCAGGGACTGGTGCTGTCCATAGAAAGTTAAGCCTTCACTTGTAGTACTGGCATCCCATATGGGTGCTGGTTTGAGACCTGGCTGCTCTACTTCAGATCCAGTTCCCTGCTAATGCATCTAGATCAGCAGCAGAAGATGGTCCCAAGTCTTGGGCCTCTGCACCCATGTGGGAGACTCAGAAAAAGCTCCTGACTTCTGCCTTCTGCCTGGCCCAGCTCCTTCTATCACTGCCATTTGTGGAGTGAACCGGTGGATGGAAGATATCTCTCTTTCTCTCTCTCCTTAAAAAAAAAAAAAAAAAAAAGACTCAGGAATTCCAGTCACAGTATTTCAGAAAAAAATTAGATTATTTGATTTATGATATCTGTAATCTTTACATATTCATTTTCATCCAAGGATGGTTGAGTCTTCTCAAGTGTAGTTTGTAGTGGCAAGAAGTCCAGAAATTAATAAAACAACCTCAGAGACCGGGTTTATGGTACAGAGGATTAAAGTGCTGCCTACGTTGCTGGTACCACATATCACGGCATCCGTTCAAGTTCTGGCTGCTCCACTTCTGATGCAGCTATCTGCTAATGTGCCTGGGAAAACAGCGAAAGATGACCCAAATGCTTAGGTTCCTGCCACTCACATGGGAGACTGATTGAGTTCCAGGCTCCTAGCTTTGACCTGCCCATCCCTGGCCATAGTGGTCATTCGGGGAGTGGACCAGCATATGGAAGATTCTTCTCTGTCTCTCTGTCTTTCTCTAACTCTGACTCTGATTCTACTTTTCAAATAAATAAATCTTTTTAAAAAATCAGCTGTATTCACAATAGCATTAAAACATACTTTAAAACAATTTTTTAAATAAAGCGCACAAGAGTAGTATTGAAAACAACAAAATGTTTTTTGAAAAAATGAGAGATCTAAATCCATGGAAAGATGTGACATGTTTATAGATCAGAAGGTTTCATATTGTTAAAACTGTATTAAGCCCCACATTAATCTACAGATTAAGCACACTTTATCAAAGATCTTGCTGGATTTTTGTTGTTGTTGTCATTGTAGATTTTCACAAGCTGATCCTAAAATCACACAGTAGTATTAGGGAGCCAGAGTTACCAAACTACAATGAAAAAGAAGGTCAGAATGGGAGGACTGACACTTAGCAATTTTAATGATACTCCAGAACTGCAGTGATGGAGACAACAGGCGTTAGCATAAAGGTCTACACATCAGTGGAATAGAATTGAGAGTCCAGAAATGTACTTTCACAGTCAACAGATTTTCAACAAGTGTACTAGGACTGTGAAATCAGGAAATAAAAGACATGTTAATGTTTTTTTGTTTGAGCAACTATATATTCAAAGAATGTTTAGACCTCTGCCTCGCACCAAGCACAAAAATTAACTCAAATCACATTATAGCTAGAGCTATAAACTCTTAGAGGCAAGTAGCAAAGTAAGTTTTCCTGATCCTTGGTTAGGTAATGGTTTCTTAGATATTACATTAAAAACATAGTCACCAAAGAAATTAAAAAAAAAAAACTCAAGCTTTGCTTATGGGAATTAAGTACAAGTACTTTGGAAAACAGTTTGGTAGTTCCTTTAAATATTAAAGATACAGTTACCATATGTCCCAAGAAATATGAAAGCATTGCTATGTAAAAGCTGGTACACAGATGTTTCTAGCAGTATTATTCATAAAAAAGTACAAGTAACCCAAATGTCTATTGATGAATGGATAAATAAAATATGATATATCCATATACTTGAATACTGCTTGGCAACAAAAGTGGACAAAATACTTATACATGCTATCACATGGGAGAATGTTGAACACATTATGCCAATTAAAAGAGGCCAGACACAAAAATCATGTATTGTATGATTCCTTGTATAAGAAAAATTCTTCAAATTTATATGAAGAGAAAGTAGATGAATAGTTGCATAGGACTGGAGCTGGGGTTGGAAATGGGGATTAACTGGTAATGGATATGAAGTTTTTCTTTGGGTTGGTGTAATTTTCTAAAATTGTGTTAGTGACAGCTTTTGAATTTGACAGTCTGTTGATTTGAACACTTCAATGGGTAAATGTCATGGTATGTGACAACTTAATGGAACTGTTTTTATTTTATTTTTTTTTTTTTTTAACGATTTATTTGTTTATTCGAAAGTCAGAGTTACACAGAGAGAGGAGAGGCAGAGAGAGAGAGAGAGGTCTTCCATCCGATGGTTCACTCCCCAGATGGCCACAACGGCCGGAGCTGTGCCGATCCGAAGCCAGGTGCCAGGAGCCTCCTCCAGGTCCCCCACACAGGTGCAGGGGCCCAAGGACTCGGGCCATCCTCTACTGCCCTCCCAGGACACAGCAGAGAGCTGAATGGTAAGAGGAGCAGCCGGGACTAGAACCGGCACCCGTATGGGATGCCGGCACTTCAGGCCAGGGCGTTAACCTGCTGAGCCACAGCACTGGCCCCGAGATACACATTTCAAGCCTTGTGTCTCGTGTAGAGCAGATTTCTATGGAACTGTTTTTAAAACCAAGGTATTTCATAGTGGTCAGTAAAATGACAGAAAGCAAGAGTTTTTGAATTGAGCTTTGTATTTCATAGAGATATCTTCAGGGCTGCCTTGGGTATTCAGGGGCCTCCTTTGAACTTCTATATAGATTCCAGTTCCAGATAGGATTTTGATTGGGAAGTGGATTGTACTGCCTTTAAAAAATAAAATGGGAGGCCGACGCCACGGCTCAATAGGCTAATCGGTCCTTCTGTGGCGTCGGCACCCGGGTTCTAGTCCCGATCGGGGCGCTGGATTCTGTCCTGGTTGCCCCTCTTCCAGTCCAGCTCTCTGCTGTGGCCTGGGAAGGCAGTGGAGGATGGCCCAAGTGCTTGGGCCCTGCACCCGCATGGGAGACCAGGAGGAAGCACCTGGCTCCTGGCTTCAGATCAGCGCAGCGTGCCAGCCATAGCAGCCACTTCGGGGGTGAACCAATGGAAAAGGAAGACCTTTCTCTCTCTCTCTCTCTGTCTAACTCTGCCTGTCAAAAAAATAAATAAATAAAATTGAAGCAGTTACTTAACATTCATCTGTTCTCAAGGATTAGTCTTAGCAAAAAACATTTTTTAAAAAAGATCGGTTTATTCATTCATTTAATTTATTTCTATGTGCCTTGTATTTTTCTAGGCATTAGGAGTTACAGTAATAAACATAGAATAAAATTTTACAAGAAAAGTTTTTTTCTCATGCAACGTTTGTTGTGATGGGACACACAATCAGTGAACAACCAAAATAAATAAAATTTCAAGCAATGATAAAGCCCATTTTTGTCTTTATACATGGTAAGTCCATGTAACTATTAAAATAATTTTCCTTTAAAAATGTAGGTTGTATGTACCTGATCACAATGAAGTAGAAATTATTTTTCTTTTGCATTTTGAGTTTTTCGTATAATCTGCTATATCGTTTTCACTTATTAACCACATCTTTTTAATTTTTTGCTGGTTGCTCTAGAGTTTACAATTTTTATCTGTAATTTACTGTTATGTAGCTTTTAAATCTTTTTGTAAAAGATGCTTTAAGCAGTGTATATTCATTTCAGTCTTTCTCCTCATTCTATTACTGTCTTATGTTTTATAGTTATATGGATATAGTAATCTCTACATTTTTTAAAAAGGCTTATTTATTTATTTGCAAGACAGAGCTACAGAGAGGCAGAGGCAGAGAGAGAGAGGTCTTCCATCAGCTGGTTCACTCCCCAAATGGCTGCAGTGGCTGGAGCTGTGCTGATCCGAAGCCAGGAGCCAGGAGCTTCTTCTGGGTCTCCCACGTGGGTGCAGAGGCCCACAGACTTGGGCCATCCTCTACTGCTTTCCCATGCCATAGCAGAGAGCTGGATCAGAAGTGGAACAGCTGGGATTTGAACCAGCACACATATGAGATGCTGGCACTGCAGACTGGGGTCTTAACCTGCTATGCTACAGCACTGTCCCAATCTCTACATTTTTAATTTTGCTTTTAGCTTTCAGTTATCTTTTAAAAAGCTTAAAAGCACAAATCCAGTTAAATTTATATATTTTCCTAAATTCACGATGTACAGTGCTCTTTAATCTTTTTCACCATGTTTTCACCTGATAACATTTTCCATTTTTCTCTTTCTAGCTTTTTTCTTTGTGAAGTTGAAGTCTTCTGAACACAAACTCTCTTTTGTTTGGTTTTAAAAAGTTTGGTTCCATTTTGAATGACTTTTTCATTGCATGTAGACTACCAGAAAAACAGTTTAGTTTTTATTCTGAATGTGAAGATGTTCTTCCACCAGCTTCTGGTTTGTATTCTTTCTCATGAAAAGTTAACAGTAACTCTTGTGTCTTCCCTGTGTATATTTTTTTCTTCCCCCTGGCTCCTACCCACTGCTCTGTAAGAATTTCTATTTATCACTGGTTTTCAGGTATTTCATTATTGTGTGTCTTTTTTAAAAATTCTGTTTGAAATTTGTTGATTTTCTCTCTACCCACCCTCCCTCATTTATATTCGAGTTGTTATTTTTTAAGTAATTTGGCAAATTTTAAATAGTGTATCTTCAATACCTCCTTCTGTGCCTTTGATGACTTGTGTGTTGTGTTGCTTGTTGTTGGCCTTGTTTACTGAGACTGTTTCAGCTCCTCCCCACCAACTGCAGCCATGGTTCAGTTGGTATCGTTTCTATTCCCCTGACTTCAAACTCACCAATCTTTTATTTCATTTCAGGTGCTTTTAACTCTAGGTGTTTGTTCTATTTTGTATGTTTTCATGTAGATCCACTGTCCTTGAGGCTCTTCAAATCCTCTAATGTCTATCTGTGCGCATAGTTAATATGTGAAAGTTCACTGGAAGCCCTGAGTATTCCATTTTCTCTTTGATTGCTGCATCTCTTTACATGGTTTGCTTTTTCTCCTGGTTGAGCATGCATTTTCCTTTAAAAAGTATATTCTTGCAGCAAACTACATTACACATCAACCTGCAATGATCAAGCCTGGCTTTGAGGTTTTTTGTTCTTGTGTTGTGAATAGTCGTCTTCCTTGCTGGGTTTATTTAACTCTAATGCCAGCATGTGGGCTTCCATGGTTTCTGCTGAATGCACAGGCATGGACTGAACTGTCCATGGGGCTCTGATGCCTTCCAGCCCTGTGTGCTCTAGCAGTTGCTCATGCAGTGTCATGGCAGTCATATACAGCTTGGCATTTAGAGTCCAGGGGGTGCATATGCAGATTTCTGAACTTCAGCCTTAAAACCCTTTCCTTTTTGCGTTTTTCGTGCAAATTCCCCTGACTTCTCCTCATCTGACAAAATTATGTAGCCTGTCTTCCATGGTATGCTTGGTGCTTAGGGATGCCAGTGTAGTGACAGAAAACACTTGTTTCTCCTGTTTTCTTTTGTTTTTCCATTGTTTACTGCAGGAAGGCTGGTCTAGTGCTAGTTACTCCACACTGACTGGCCACGCCTTCTTTGTTGCGATTGTTTGTTGTTTCCTTTGTTAATGCAATGACTTCCCCCTGCCATACCATATTCCCATATCTCTCCCTACCTTGTCATATTTCCATATCTAGAACAAATTCTGATGCATAGTAAGTACTTAGTAAGTGCTGGCTGAATACGTTAGCCTGCAGTTAATCTTTGTTCAGTCACTCCTTCGCTGTCTCCAGTGTGCATTTCAGTGTGCCTTAATCTCCCCTAGTCTTAAACAGCCACCTCTAGACCTGCTGATGCTTAATCTTCACCCTGCTTCAGTCTTGACTTCACCCAGCAGCAGCTCCCTTGCATTTGTCCTCACCAGCCTTACTTAAGGGTCACTGTTGCTGCGATCAATGAACCTGTCTCAGCCCTAATCCCCCTTGATTCCTAATGGCATTGGACACTCTTGACGCTCGTGGAAATCTCTCTACCCTTGACTTTCTTGATGCAATAGGTTTCTACTTCCTTTCTTTCAGGGTGTCCCCTACTCATCTGGCTTCTTTTTCTCTTACCAGGCACTCTTGGGGTACTGTCTATGGTCTTTGTCTAATTCCTCACATTGTTATGTAGCACTCTCAGATGCGTCCATCACATAAATTGCCATCTGGAAGCTGGTGTTTTTAAAATGCATATTTTCATGGCCACACACTCTTAGCAGTTTCAGATTGAGGTAGAGGTCTGGCTGTTGACTTCCTTGTCCCTCAGGCTCGCAATCTCAGTGTGCTCCGTATTGAAATAACCATTGCTCTTACCCCTCTGACATTCTCGTTTCTCGAGATTGCAGCTTACTTAGCTCTCTCTGATTCTGACGGTCTTCTCCTGATTCTTCAGCACATTCTGTGCTTTATCTTTCTTAACACCTAGAGTCTTGGTTTTGAAAGAGCCTTGGAATGCACTGGCAGGGCCCCACGTCTGTTTCCCTCACTGAAGGAAGTTCTTTTTAAAATTTGTACTTGAGAAGCAGAGAGGGACACGAAGCGAACACGCTCCCATTCACTGGTTCCCTCCCCAAATGCTTGCAAGAGCCAGTTGTGAAGCTGGGAGCTGAGAACTGTACCCGGGTCTCCTGTGTGAGGAGCAGGCACCTATCACTTGAGCCAAACTGTTGCCTTCTCGGGAAGTCACTAGTGTTGGCAGAAAGCTGGAGTGGCGCATCCAGCACATGGGACACAGGCATCCCAACCAGCACCCTACCTGCTAGGCTGCATGTCAGACTTGAATTTCTTTGATGGCAGGAATAGTTGTTCTCAGTAAGTGCTTAGCATATATTTATGGATGGGCACAGGAAGTGAATACTTCTTTCATTGAATGTGAGATGTAGTTTATTCTTCTGCTTTTGAGCAATACATACATGTACTGCGTTTTAGTAATTTCTGGGAATAGCTGCGGTACTGAATGCAGGTCATGGCAGCCCGGAAGCAGTAACAAACTCGATGTTTCACGGCAACCTCAGGAATGAGGTGTGTCTGTGCCTGTGGGCTGTAGATGCATTCACCCCTCTGCCTTAAAAAGTAACCAGGATTTAGGAGCACAGTTTCAGACAGTGGTATTTGCAGATTGACTTGAACCCCAGGATACAGGTAGCGTAAATGCAGGAGAGTGTTTGGGCTTTTTGTGTTGTTTTTCTCATATTAATGATGAGTGTCTGGGCTAACCCTGGAGCCAGAGCTCCTTGGTTTTAAATTCCAGTTCTGCCAAGTTTTACCTTTCTATGTTTCAATTCCCTTGCCTGTGAATTGGGGGTAGTGATAAAACACGCCTTCTGAGAGGGAATGTTTCAAAGCACTGAAAGTGGGACTGGTACACAATAATGGTTGTTTAGGGGGTTGGGGAATACTTAAACCACGCTGAGGCTTTTTTGACACCTCCGTCTTACAGACTCAAAGCTGAGATGTGAACAGCTGGGTGTTCTTCAGGGCCTCTCAAGTAACAACAGTGGTCTCTTGGTCTCACCCATGCCCAACTGCTTGCTCTCTGACCACCAGTTCTCCCTAACATCACAGGGCAGACCCCACTTTGGGGCTTTCCTGCCGTGGGTCCTTGGGAGGACTTCTGTAAGAAAAGCAACATGACAGGAAGAGAGAGCCCTCTAGACACATAGAAAATGAATGGTTGGAATCTACATTTTAGAGAAGAGAATGTTTAGAATTCAATTCAGGCTGCACATCACCTGGTGGGCTTTAAAAATTATAGATGACGGCCGGCGCCGTGGCTCAATAGGCTAATCCTCCACCTAGCGGCGCCGGCACACCGGGTTCTAGTCCCGGTCGGGGCACCGGATTCTGTCCCGGTTGCCCCTCTTCCAGGCCAGCTCTCTGCTATGGCCCAGGAGTGCAGTGGAGGATGGCCCAAGTGCTTGGGCCCCTGCACCCGCATGGGAGACCAGGAGAAGCACCTGGCTCCTGGCTTCAGATCGGCGCCGTGCGCTGGCCGCAGCGGCCATTGGGGGGTGAACCAACCGCAAAAGGAAGACCTTTCTCTCTGTCTCTCTCTCTCGCTGTCCACTCTGCCTGTCAAAAATAATAAAATAAAAAATTTTAGATGTCTGGGTCTTACCTCAGACTAATTAAATCAGAATCCCTGTTGGTTAAGGGTCAGGTACTTAGCAAAGCTCTCTGGTGGTTCAAACATATCTGTGGTAGACAACCATGGACATAGAGCTGGAATTGGGCTCATTTATTATCTTGTTCCTCCAGATTTTCTTAAGGGATTGCCTTATCCAGAGTAGATCTCATAGTGTTTTCCATGTGCTTGGACCAGAGGATTTTTTTGCTCTGTAGCTTTGCAAACCACTGTTTGCTGGCAAGGGATGAACACTATGCAAGGTGAGGCAGGAGCCAGCATGTCTCAAAGAGTTTAAAATTTTATAGAAAAGCATATCCGAATATTCATTATGGTTGGTTTGAACAGAAATTCTGCCACAGTAGATACTACCAATAGTATCTTGACTTCTTGAATTTTTATTTTATCTGTTTTCACTACCCACTATTTAGTTGTTAATGTCATATTTACTATTGTTAATGTCATATTTACTATTGTTAATGTCATATTTACTATTGATATTCTGATTTTTAATGCATATGCATAGTGAATGGAAGAGGAATTGAAGGGTATGGAGAGTTTGGTTTTGGAGAAGGAATGTCTTTCTATTTTTTTCAGACATCCTTTTTAGCTATACCAGGGCATGTTATTCTTAACAAGGAAGGTAGATTTCTGGTATCTAATCATCATAATCACTTGTAGCAGTACAGCCATTAAGTGTCACTCGTCTTGAGAGAGAAGCATAACACTTAATTTTAGGCAGAGTTACCGTAATGTGCTTCTGTGTTAGTTTTGTGATCTATGAATGGGCCTTTTGTAAAAATTCATTCAACACATGTTCATGGATCTTGTTCATTGTGCCAGTTAAATTCTAAATGCTTGGGAAACATCAGTGAGCCAAACAAATTCCTGTTCTCATTGAGCTTTTACTTAGTGGCAGGGCATGGGGGCAGAGAATAAATACTAAACAGTTTGTTGTCTGGTGCTAAATGCACTGGGACAACAACAGGAGCAAGCGCAGGGGTGGGGTTGCATGAGCTGCAGTTTAACCTGGGTGACCCAGAGATGCCTCTTAGAGGTGCTGCTGTTTCAGGATGAGTAGGGATGGGGGAGCTTCACCTTGGCCTAGAGTGGAGCCAAAGGAAAGCTGCATAGATGACAGGAACTGTGCCTTGGATCCTTTCATGAGGATCTCCTTTTTACTTGAGTAAGAAGGGTACCTTCAGAACAGGAACTGGAAAGATGACTGACTGCTCCACTGGTGCGTGTGGGAATTCAGGATGGAAGTAGGGGACTAGGACAGGAGATGGAATTAAATTAGGGGTCAGCACAGGGGTGTTGATGGTGCAGGAGATGGGATTAAATTAGGGGTCAGCACAGGGGTGTTGATGGTGAAAGCAGAGGAACAGTGAGTGGCTATGCAGTAACCCAGAAAGAGAAGGGGACAGTGCCAAAGGCTGGTTTGGTAGGGATGTATTTGGTGACCCAGCTGGCAGCATTGTGCAGTAAACTTGGGGTCTGAAGAGTAGTCCCAGGTACCTCCAAGCTGTGGCCATTAGTTCAGGTCATGTGGAATTTTACTTCTTTCTTGATGAGCAGTTACAACATAATTTGGTAGCTTTTGAAAACTATCCTATATTTAGATCATTCTTTATTTTTAAATGCTTAGTGACAATATCTATAGCTATTTACATTTTCTTAAGATTTCAAGGGTAAGGATTTTAAATAAAGCTCTAGTTCAAAAATAGCCTCAATTTTTTGAAGCTTTAATTATTTAAAGCTCAATAAGTAGATCATTTAGGCCATTTTCCTTACTTTAGTACTGTACATAAAGTATTCCTATTTAATGAACATTTAACTTACTGGTAAAATTTGCTAATCAAATTGTCAGACTCTGTTAAATGGCTTGTCAAAATGTTTTTTTTTTTTTTTAGCAGTTATTCCTGTCTATGTAATGCTGTGGATTCCTCTAACTCATTTTTCCTGATAATTTTATTAAGTGACTGTATTCAGCAAGCAGTTATTAAAAAACTTTATTATAAAAATAAACTCATTGTAGAAAATTAGTAAAGCATTAGAAGCTTTGTATGGTAAAAAATAAAAATAAGCCCAGCCACAATTTTACCTCTTTTTAAAATAGACTTTTTAATTTATGTTTATATTTTATTGTTTGAGAGCCAGAGGGACCACATGAGACAGACAGGGCTCCTGTCCTCTGCTTCTTTCTCCATGTGCCCAGAACAGCCATGGCAAGATCGGAACCGGGAGCCAGGAACTGAATCCAGGTCTTCGATGTGAGTTGCAGTGATGAAACCCAATCTGGGTGTACATTAGCAGAAAGCTGGAATCTGGAATCTGGACTGCAGCTAGGGCTTAACCCAGGTTGTGGGATGTGGATTTTGTAGCTATTAGGCCAAATGCTTCCCCTAGGCTTTACTTTATAGAGCATTTTTTGGTTCCCAGCAAAATTGTGGGGAAGGTACAATGAATTCTCATCTACCCTGTACTCCTGCACACACATAACCTACCATGTTATCAGTATCCCCCACACATGGAGTGGACCTGCATCAACGTATCATTACCATGGAAAGTCCATAGTGCACATTAGAATTCACTATTGCTGTTGTACTTTCTGTTGGTTTGGACAAACTTCAGGAGCACTTATCTACTGTGACAGTAGTTTCTTGTCTTAAAAATCCTCCATATTCTGCTTATTCATCCCTTCTGCCCTCCAATGCCTGGCAACCACCAATCTCTTAACTCTGATTTTTTTCCCTAGACTTATATAATTGGAGTCACACAGTGGGTAAACTTTTTACACTACCTTCTTTCACTTTGTACTATGCATTTAAGTTCCTCAATGTGTTTTCATGACTTGATAATCCAGTATTTTTTGTGCCAAATAGGATTCCTTTGGCTGAATGTACCAAAGTTTCACCTACTGCAGGACCTCTTGGTTGCTTCCAAGATTTGGCGATTAGGAATAAGGCTGCCATAAACATTTGTGGACAGCTTTCTGTATGGGCCTGTTTGCACCTCCTTTGTGTAATCATCAAGGAATTTGATTGCTGGGTGGAAGTGTATGAGGTGGTTTAGCTTTCAAGAAACCACAAAACCTCCTTCTAAAGTGGCTGCACATTTCTCATTCCTGCGAGCAATACGTGAGCCTTTGAGTTGCTTCACTTCCTCCCTAGCACTTGGTGAGGTCAGAGTTCTGGATCTTTCCTGTTCAAATAGTTGTGTAGTGAGTGATATGTTGTTTTAAACCTCACTGATGACAAATGATTTATAACATCTTTATAATATGTTATATATCTTTATAATATATATAATATATCTTTATAATATAATATATGCTTATTTTTCTATCTATAGACTTAAAGTGTCTGTTAAATCTTTGACCTGTTTTGCAGTTAATTAAGGTTCCAGCAAAATTAGTTAATTGTTTGAGGCAACCACTCTTAACAGGTATTATTTCGTTCCTTTATATTTCTCTGCTTTTTGGTATGGATGGTTGAGATTTGGGGTAAATATCATTTTGTGGCCATGTTCCCCTCTTAAAATCACAATGAAATCTTTTCCTGTTTTGTTAACCATGCTTTTGGCCCTTGTAAGAGCTTTTAAATGTAATGAGATTTGGCAGTCACCTATTAGAAAATGTTCTTGTATTGTGCGTAAAATGGTGCATTAGTATTTTAGAAGTTGAATCTGAAGCAGAGTTGCAGGGACTCGAACCAGGCATGCTAAAATGGGATGTGGGTCTCAAATGTTCACCCTTGTGCTATTTTTAAGAGTACATCCTATGGCCCAAGTGCTTGGGCCCTGCACCCCATGGGAGACCAGGATAAGCACCTGGCTCCTGGCTTCGGATCAGCGCAGTGTGCCGGCCACAGTGCGTGGGCCGCAGCGGCCATTGCGGGGTGAACCAACGGAAAAGAAAGACCTTTCTCTTTTCTCTCTCTCTCTCTCACTGTCCACTCTGCCTGTCAAAAATAAATAAATAAATAAATAAATAAATAAATAAAACATTCTCCTGATTCCTAAGTGAAGTAGTTTTCCAGCATCCATGATCTCTTAATGAATTTGTTTCTAATTTTCTACTAGAGATATTTTTGTAAATAGTTCTATAAATACAAGTACTAGGTCTGCCTTTGTACAATGTATTATGAGTTTGTGCAAATGATAATTTGGAAAAGTCGTTGAATGTCTAGTGTGAAGAACTCTGGTGTTGTCTGACAATGGATTTGAAAGGTGTCCAATATCAGACGTTCTGACTTCAAAAGAGATGGATACAAAATCACTCAGAAAAGCACTCCCTTTCCTAAGAACTCACTTACTGTAATGGACTTCACTACTGTAACCTGGGGACCAGAGAAAGCACTCACTCGTGGAGCAGTGATGTGCCATGAGGGTCAGATCAGCCTACTGTTAGCATCCACTGTCCACAACCAGGTTGTTTTTGGTGAGTGGGGGTGAGGGAGGATGAAGTATGGAGGGGTGTGTGTTTGCCTTTCTTAGAGAATTAGAGTTTTAAGCAAACAGATTCGTTTTTTTTCTCTATAACTTATGCTGCATACATCTTTCATAAATATATAAACCCTTATTGGCCAGCACTGTGGTGCAGTGGGTTAATGCCCTGGCCTGAAGCACCAGCATCCCATATGGGCGCTGGCTGGTTCTAGTCCCGGCTGTTCCACTTCCGATCCAGCTCTCTGCTATGGCCTGGGAAAGCAGTGGAAGATGCCCAAGTCCTTGGGCTCCTGCACCCACGTGGGAGCCCCCGAGGAGGCTCCTGGCTTCAGATCAGCTCAGCTCTCTCTCAAAACACAAAACACACAACCCTTATCAAGCCCATTTACACTTTTAATCTGAACCATTTCTAGTTTGAACTCATTCCCTCTGAAAGAGTGATAGTACTTGCCCTGATAGGAAGCTGCCAGTATCTTCAGTGTTTGTAGGAGTGCTCAATTCAGGCATATTCATCATTGTGTACAAATTGGTTGAGCTGGCATTGTGGCATATCTAGTGAAGCCACTGCCTGCAACGCTGGCATCCCCTATGGTCTGAGTTCCATCTGTTAAGCTTCCTATCCAGCTCCTAGCTAATGGCCTGGGGAAAAGCAGATGACCCAGGTGTTGGCCCATGCCACCCACATGGGAGACCTGGATTAATCTCCTGGCTTTGGCTTGTGCCAGGGCTGGCCATTTTGGCCATCTGTGAAGTGAACCAATAGATCAAAGATCTGTCTCCATCTCTCCCTCTTTAACTTTTTCAAAATAATTAAGTAAATACAAAACAACCTTGAATTATACCCAGTTTACTCTTCCATTTTCTAGAGCAATAATATTTCTAGTCTTTGTGTTGAACTCTTTTTCAAAATTTATTTATATGTTTTAATATTAATTTGAAAGGCAGAGTTAGAGAGAGAGAGCGCCAAGAGCGAGCACTTTCATCCATTGGTTCACTCCCCAAATGGCTGCAGTGGCCAGAGCTGGGCCAATCAGAAGCCAGGAGCTTCTTCTGGGTCTCCCACGCAGGTGCAGGGGCCAAGGTACTTGGTCCATCTTCCACTGCTTTCCCAGGTGCATTAGCAGGGAGCTGGATCAAAAGTAGAGCAGCCAGACTTGAACTGGCACCCATATGGGATGCTGGTGCTATAGACAGCAGCTCAACCCAGTACATAACAGACTGGCCCCTGTGTGGAACTCTTAATTCCTCTTTTTTTATTTTTATTTATTTTTTTAAGATTGATTGATTTCTCTGACAGGCAGAGTTAGAGAAAGAGAGACAGAGATCTTCCATCCTCTGATTCACTCCCCAAATGGCTGCAATGGCTGGGGCTGGGCCAGGCCCAATCCAGATCCCAGGAGCTTCATCTGTGTCTCCCCCGTGGGTGCGGGGACACAAGTACTTTGCTATCTTTCATTGCTTTCCCAGGTGCATTAGTAAGGAGCTGGATGAGAAGTGGAGCATCCAGGATTCAAACCGGTACCCATATGGGATGCTGGCATCGCAGTCAGTGGCTTTACCCATGATGCTGCAATGCTGGTCACCTATTTCCTGTTAATTATGTTGGCTTGTTTTTATTGGGTGCATTCCATTACTGCTTGAGTTGTACCTGAGTGAATTCTGTATGGCATTAGAGACAGAAACATATTGTGATATATAGAAGAAGAACTCAAGTTGTGCTTTGTTTCCCATGTTGTCCTGATGATACTTGATACTTCTGCTTGCTTTCTGCAGGAACTTATAGTGTGTTTGATTAGGAAGTAGTGTGTACTGCTTAGGAATGCAGGTGTACCTCTCATTGTGACTCAGGGCTCAAAGCCTGTTACTCCTATGGTTGGGGTGAATTATCTTTAATGTATTGCATGCAAATTGTCCCTGTTGACATCACCAACTCTTCTGATAAGGGTCTCAACTCTTCTATGTTGCGTGATCTGTAAGCCTTGAAGTTTATGCCAATAAATGTTTGCTTGACTCAGCACATTCAGAGAATTCACTGTGCATTTCTTTGCTAGGTCATCATTAAGTAAGACCATGGCAGCACCTGACAATACATAAGTTGCTGTTAATCACAAATGTGTTCCTGTTATTATACCAACTGTAGCCAATACTCAATGCATAAATATTTTTCTTAGTTAATAGTAATTTATTTTGTTGTTTTGTTGGTTATTTCTATTTTTTGAATGGCAGAGAGACAGAAATCATCCATATATGAAAGGCAGAGGCCAGGAAAGAAGGAGGTTGGGAGACAGATGGACAGACATACTTAGCTTTCTTATGCTGATTGACTCTCCAATCTGCAACAGCTGGGACTGTCAGAGTAGGATGAAGCCAGGAGCCCAGAACTCAGTGCAGTCTCCCACATGTGTGGCAGGGACACAACTACTTGAACCATCACTGGCCGCCTCCCAGGAAATGCATTAACAGGAAGCTGGATCAGAAGTAGATTGGGTACTTAGACCCACACACTCATAGATGGGTTATTGGTGTTCCAAGGTATAACTTAACCCATTGTGTCAAACACTAACCCCTTCTTTGCTAGTTTGTTTCTGTGCCCGTTCTCTTTGAAGAAGCCACCTAGGGATCCTTAAATAGCCAAAATATATAACAGTTTTAGGCTCTTTGAATCAAAACAAAATTTATCTTTGAGAATGTTTGAATAAGGTATTAATTTTATAGTTCCATTTTTTCCCATGTGGAGGATAGTATGTGCTTCTTTAGTATATCCAGTATTGCTATGAGGCAGTAAAATGAATTTCTTAAAGGTGAATAATTTATTTTGTACCATTCTTTCTTGAGAAAATAATACTAATGCATCCTAAAAATTCTTAAGAGGTAAGCCTTTCTTCTCATCAGTTAGACTTTTGGAGATTGGTTGTAGGAAATGATAGTGATAGGATCTAACATTTTTATACTAGCTTATTATGTTTTGGGCAATATTTTATGCATACCTAATTGTATTGCTGTGAAACAGGTACTATTATATTCATTTTTATATGTAGAAATGTTGAAGCCAAGATGAAGTGACTTTTCTAATGCCAAGTAGCCAG
Source organism: Oryctolagus cuniculus (assembly GCF_964237555.1). Lineage (NCBI taxonomy): Eukaryota > Metazoa > Chordata > Mammalia > Lagomorpha > Leporidae > Oryctolagus > Oryctolagus cuniculus. The sequence goes on along the minus strand of NC_091443.1, from coordinate 98,430,602 downwards.
TGAATTGGTAAAGTCGGAAGTTCATTTTGCCTCTGTTGAGGCCAGAGATGTGCATGAAAATAGATGTAAAAGATTAATGCTGAATTTTATAACAATATGACATTTCTAAGTATTCTCTTACATACATATTCAAATACAAACATGTATATAAATCAGAAAACCAACTAACAACATACTGATAGCAGGAGTTACCTCCGGATGTTGGGATTATGAGTGATTGTGTTTGTATGTGTTTTTCTTGGGCACGTTACTGTACATTTTGGGGGAAATTGTCTGAAGTTATTTTAATTTGATTAAAAGTTAGTACCTTTAGATGGACTGTTCTCACTGTGTAAGGCAATTAAAAATGCTGGTTGTCACATTACCAGGATCTTCTCTGGGGACCCTCTTGTTGGGGTCACATTTCCCTCTCGCCCATCTGTTGGCTCAGTGGTTTTGTAAATGGATTCAAGATTTCCACCAACAAGTTGATGTTTCACCCTGCTCTCCTCAAAAGCTTCCGGATAAATCCCCTGCTTGTATTGGTTTAGCTATAAGCAGATATTCAGGTTAGTGAAGAACATCCTGTGCAGTTATCTGTTTACTCCATTGAGCTCTTCGTTAGTGTAATGTTAATAACAAGGCTGGGCGTACAGTCAGGATGCAGCTGTTCGACTTTGCTGCGTCTTGTGCAAACGTCATGTCAAAAAAAACCTTACATTTGGTCATAAAGGGATGTATTGCTTGAGAGTCTGGAAGTTAAATGCAGATCTCTTATACTATGTCAAGAATAGTTGAAACAAATTGTCTTATATGCTGTAATTCTAATATATTTGACCTGATTACTTTAAAATTCAGTTTGGTTAGAGGAATCTCTCCAAGTTTTCCCTAATAAAAAGTGAGTCATGAAGTCCACCTGTTCACTTGATTCCTGTTCCAGTGGGCGTGTTGATCTTTATCTGACCAGCCTCAGTACCAGCACTTTAGAGGTGCTTGGATGGCATGTCTGAACTTGTGTTTTGGCCTGCCTGCTTTCTTGCTTGACCCTACACAGCCATATGTGTGTGTGGATTAGTTTCCTGTTGCTACTGTAATAAAGAACCCCAGATTTTGCAGCTTAAAACAATGTTCCTATCTTATTTCACAGTTCTGCAGGTCAGTATGGTGTGTGTGACAGTGTCCTCCTCTTAGAGTGTCATGAGGCCAAAATCAAGTTGCCAGTAGGGCTGTCCGTGTTCCTTTCTGGGAGCTCTGAGGATGGAGCGACATCCCAGCTCATTGCAGTTGCCTGGATTCAATTCCTGCTGTCCTAGGATGGAAGCCCCTTTGCTGCGGGCTGCTCACACCCCTTCTCATGTATCCATGCAGCCCTCTCCAGCAACAGCAGCCTGAGTTCCAGTCAGCAGTCTTCTTCCCTGCTCTCACCTCTGTTTTAAGAGCTTATGCTTAAATGCAGAATATTATTTCATTCTCAGAAGAAGAACATCTTCATAGGATCCAGGAATTAGAGACATGGACAATTTTGGGGGGCTGCATGGATACAGCATATGATGCATATGAATGTTTCCCTACTCTCTGTTTATCTTGACAGTGATAAACTTGTGGTAAACATTCTTTTAGAGTGAAGCCAACTTAGTGAAGGTGGAAAATAGAAAAAGGCCATAAATAGAGGAGGCAGTCTTGAGTGGGATGTTGGAGGCTACTTTGGGTTTGATATTCTCAAAATTGAAGAGTCACAGAAGATGGGGAAAACATGATCAACCTAAATATGACATGGGACTGGACATAAGGTTTTTATGGGACGGCCAAGAGGTATATTCACAAAGTAAAAATAAGTAGTAAAAATACATACAATTGTAGGAGAATCATGTAATGGAATTTAGATAGTGATTTCCTGGTTCAGGAAATCCTAAGTTTTTGAGTTAGAAAATAATAAAAGGAAGTGAACATTTCATAAGGATTAGTCTGGAAGTGATAAGCTATTGGATCGAAGGTGTGGAGAGTCTTGACAGGTGAATATGAGATAAAGGGTCTGAGCCATCATCAGGAAGCACCTTCTTTATCCAGTACTCTTAACTATAGGCTTTGTAAGATTTTTAGTATTTCAAGACATAGGGGCCAGCGCTGTGGCGTAGCAGGTAAAGCCGTAGCCTGCAGTACCGGCACCCATGTGGGTGCCGGTTCAAGTGCTGGCTGCTCCACTTCCGATCTAGCTCTCTGCTGTGGCCTGGGAAAGCAGTGGAGGATGGCCCAAGTCCTTGGGCCCCTGCACCGTGTGGGAGACGTGGAAGGAGCTCCTGGCTTTGGATCGGTGCAGCTCCGGACATTGTGGCCAATCAGGAAGTGAACCAGCGGATGAAGACCTGTCTCTCTGGCTTTCCTTCTCTCTCTGTGTAACTCAGACTTTCAAATAAATAAATAAATCTAAAAAAAAAAGCCTTCAGTTATGACTGCATTAATTTCTTCTTTAGCTCTGCTATCTTTTCAGTTTTGTTGTTTATGCTGTCTCTTTTTTTGAAGATCTAATTCAGTAGGAGTGATACATCTTTCTCCTTGTTTCTGACTGTTTCATGTACTTCTCAGATAATCTGTGCTCATCCAGCTTTTTAAGAGTTGCTTCATCTGTTGAATGTGAAGAGCTAAAATTGAGAAATTAGAAGTTATTTTATCAAATCCAGCCAGTGTGTCAATATAATAAGTAGAAGCAAAATTCTGGCTCTTAATTCTGATTCAGTGCCCTGTCCCTCTGGCTTTTGAGAGGTAATTGGAGAGGATGTTTGACACTCAGGTTACACTGAGATGAATAATGTTCCTGCTAAATGCATATGAATTTAGCTTTCTTAAGGGAGATTTATTTATTTGAGAGAGTTACAGAGAGAGGGGGAGAGAGAGAGAGAGAGAGACAAGAGAGAGAAAAAGTGTCTTCCATCCACTGGTTTGCTCACCAAATGTCTGTAATGACTGGAGCTGAGGTGATCTGAAGTCAGAAGCCAGGAGCTTCTTCCAGGTCTCCCATGTGGGTGCAGGGGTCCAAGGACTTGGGCCATCCTCTGCTGCTTTTCCAGTTGGATTAGCTGGGAGCTGGATCACAAGTAGGGCAGCTGGGGCTCAAACCAGTGCCCATATGGGATGCTGGTGCTGCTGAGCCATAGTGCTGGCCCCATGAATTTAGCTAATTTTAAAGAGATAATGTATGCATGCTGTGTGAAATAGATACTTGGGGCCCCTGTGTGCAGGAATTGTATCTTTTTCTTAAAAGACTTATTTTTTATTTATTTGAAAGGCAGAATACAGAGAGAGAGGGAGAAACAGAATCTTCCACTTGCTGGTTTACTCCCTCAATGGCACAACGGTCTGGGCTGTGCCAGACCGAAGCCAGGAGGCCATAACTAACTCCTTCTGAGTCTCCAATGTGGATGCAAGGGCCCAAGCAATTCTGCCATCTTCTGCTGCTTTCCCAGGCTGTTATCGGGGAGCTGGATCAGAAGGGGAGCAGCTGGGACTCAAACCTGTGCCCATAGAGGATGCCATCATCGCAGGCAGCAGCTTAACCCACTGTACTGTGGCACCAGCCCCAGGAACTGTCTTTGGATCTACTTGGTGGGTCTTGCATCATAAAGGAGCTTTGAGATGTTTATTAAATTAGTGATTGGTGATTGGCACCACCTAGGTTGCCTTATGAAATATTTTTTTATTTCCTTATCTATAGAACTGCTAGAGGTTGGAGGGACAGCGAACAAGCAAGCAGCACTACTGTCTCTAACCTTGAGTGATAGGGAAACTCCTAGCTTTGAGTACCCTTGGAACAGTCTGGTCTTGTTTTCCATATTGATCTTTCTGGTGGGGGTGAAATTCACACGTATGCATGTCAGTGAGTGTGACCAGCCTTTTCTATGGAGATCTGATTAGTTTAAGTTTAAAGCCACATTTTAGACATGACTTCAGTAAAGGTTACAGGCACTCTTTGGCTCTTAAATTTCATTTCAGAGCAAGAGGTCCCTAAGGGTTGGTTTGACTTATTTAATTACACCGTATAGAACTTGGGTAATAGTTTTATAAAAATCTTCTTCAAGGCAAATTGTGTGATTTAATACAAAGTGGTAAATTGGTAAACCTTTAACATTTGTGTCATGAGACAAGTGATTGAGATCATGATTAAATAAAGGGGAAAATGTAGGTGTATCATATTTGATGAGGAATGACAATATTTGTGTGTTTTTGATAAATCTAGAAGGAGTGAAATCTCCCGAGAAACATGATGTACCACTGATCTGAATGATACAACTGTTACGGACTCAACAATGAAAAAGCTTGTTGTCTTCGCAACTAACAATTACTAATGTATTCTAGCTGTAGGAGTGTGCTAGGTGCTGAATCCTAGAGGTGTAATCTGCGCTGGTATAGACCTCTTGTAGTGGGGAGGCAGAACCACATGTACTGATGTAGGTTGTGTGCTTCCATGGTAGCTTACCATGGGCCAGTGAGAGCTTGCAGATATACCTAGCATGTAGAAGGTTATCATTGAGTGCTGCACTAGTCAATCAAAGTGACTTGTCCCCACCCTCTTGGTGAATGGTTAGCAGTCTTGCAAGGTTTAGCTGAGACCCACAGTACTCCTGCAGAGTCACTTAGGACGTTTTGCTACCTTTATCCTGCACAGCATGCAGCGTGTGCTTCTGCCCCCAGCATTTTCAGTCCCTCAATGGTTGTGGAGCACCAGAGGGAGTGCAGGACAGGGAGGTCTGGGACACCCAGCCTCTCAGAGTAGAAAAAAAACTGTGACTTGCAGAATTGATATCATATATGGGGGTCTTCAAATTTATGGAAAATGTGTATTATGAAATAGATTTCATTTTTTGCATGAGAATAAATTTAATTTTTAATTCCAGTTTTCCCTGAACTTTTTGAAGTCTCCTCATAGTAACTAAGTAATATGGATCACCTGTCAGTAGACTTTTGATCTGTAACAGTTTAAACTTTTTTTCCTCTTCTGGTCAAGCCAGAGAAAAGGCAGAAACAAGCCAAAATCAAGTCTTTGGCTGAGACAAGAATCAGTTCTGTTCAGGGACAGTAATGTATTTGCTTCCACACTCCTGACTCTCCTCCCCGCCTTGAGGTATCCACCTTGCATGCACATATATGTTATGGAAAACATTCCAATTCAAAGGAAACTTTTTGTTTTGCCTCTGTTCTTGCAAACGATTTAATATTAGTTTACTTTTTTACATTCATGTGCAAAAGTCTAAGTTCATTTCACTGTTTTTTTCTAATCACAGGCATATGAATATGCACTAAAGCTCATTCACTTCCATAATACTGAGAGCTACACCATTGTCTTGTATCTTCTTGTTTAGGAAGTGGACACTATGTTCCCTTTGGCCAGTTGAAGAGGCCACATTTTATTGTCACCTTCAGTTTTCTTTCCTGTGTAAGATGAATTCATGATAAAAGTATGCTGAATCCCTAGTGTGAGCCAGGAACTACTTTCAGTATTGTGATAAACCCGTATAGACATGGTGCCTTTCCCTACAGTGGTGTAGTCCGGTAGAAGATGGATAGTTATATGGTAATGTTGGAATGTGATGAGAACTATCAAGAGGGCATTCAGAGGACTGAGTGGTTTAGGAGAGGACATTATTGCATAATGTTGTATTGGAAAGTTTTTTTTTTAAACTTTTATTTAATGAATATAAATTTCCAAAGTACAGCTTATGGATTACAATGGCTTCCCCCCCATAACGTCCCTCCCACCTGCAACCCTCCCCTTTCCCACTCCCTCTCCCCTTCCATTCACATCAAGATTCATTTTCGTTTCTCTTTATATACAGAAGACCAGTTTAGCATACATTAAGTAAAGATTTCAACAGTTTGCTCCCACACAGAAATATAAAGTGAAAAATACTGTTTGAGTACTAGTTATAGCATTAAATCTCAATGTACAGCACACTAAGGACAAAGATCCTACATGAGGAGTAAGTGCACAGTGACTCCTTTGTTGACTTAACCAATTGACACTCTTGTTTATGGCATCAGTAATCACCATAGGCTCTTGTCATGAGCTGCCAAGGCTATGGAAGCCCCCTGAGTTCACCGACTCTGATCATATTTAGACAAGGTTGTAGTCAAAGTGGAAGTTCTGTCCTCTCTTCAGAGAAAGGTACCTCCTTCTTTGATGACCTGTTCTTTCCACTGGGATCTCACTCGCGGAGATCTTTCATTTAGGTTTTTTTTCCCCCAGAGTGTCTTGGCTTTCTATGCCGGAAATACTCTCATGGGCTTTTCAGCCGGATCCACATGCCTTAAGGGCTGATTTTGAGGCCAGAGTGCTGTTTAGGACATCTGCCATTCTATGGGTCTGCTGTGTATCTCACTTCCCATGTTGGATCATTCTCTCCCTTTTTGATTCTATCAGCTAGTATTTGCAGACACTAGTCTTGTTTATGTGATCCCTTTGGTTCTTAGTCCTATCATTATGATCAATTGTGAACAGAGCTTGATCACTGGGACTAGTGAGATGGCATTGGAACATGCCACCTTGATGGGATTGAATTGGAATCCCCTGGTATGTTTCTAACTCTACCGTTTGAGGTAAGTCAGCTTGAGCATGTCCGGAATTGCACATCTCTTCCCTCTCTTATTCCCACTCTTATATTTAACAGTGATCACTTTTCAGTTAAGTTTCAGCACGTAGGAAGAATTGTGTATTGATTACAGTATTCAACCAAAAGTATTAAGTAGAACAAACAAAAAAAATACTAAGAGGGATAACATATCAAGTTGCTCATCAACAGTCAGGGTGAGGGCTGATCAAGTCACCGTTTCTCATAGTGTTCATTTCACTTTAACTGGTTTCCTTTTTGGTGCTCAGTTAGTTGTCACCTATCAAGGAAAACAAGTGATATTTGTCCCTTTGGGATTGGCTTATTTCACTCAGCATAATGTTTTCCAAATTCCTAACAGGGATCACTTTTCAGTTAAAATTTAAACACCTAAGAATAATTGTGTGTTAATTACAGAGTTCAACCAATGGTACTAGAACAAAAAAAATACTAAAACCGATAAAGTATTACATTGTACATCAACCGTCAGGACAAGAGCTGATCAAGTCACTGTTTCTCATAGTGTCCATTTCATTTCAACAAGTTTCCCCTTTTGTGCTCAGTTAGTTGTCGCCAATCAGGGAGAACATGTGATATTTGTCCCTTTGGGACTGGCTTAATTCACTCAGCATGATGTTTTCCAAATTCCTCCATCTTCTTGCAAATGACCGGGTTTCATTGTTTTTTGACTGCTGTATAGTATTCTATAGAGTACATGTCCCATACTTTCTTTATCCAGTCTACTGTTGATGGGCATTTGGGTTGGTTCCAGGTCTTAGCTATTGTGAATTGAGCTGCAATAAACATTAATGTGCAGACAGCTTGTTTGTTTGCCAATTTCATTTCCTTTGGGTAAATTCCAAGGAGTGTTATGGCTGGGTTGAATGGTAGGGTTATATTCAGGTTTCTGAGGAATCTCCAAACTGACTTCCATAGTGGCTTAACCAATTTGCATTCCCACCAACAGTGGGTTAGTGTCCCTTTTTCCCCACATCCTCTCCAGCATCTATTGTTGGTAGATTTTGACTACAAGAAGTTCCGTGAAAAAGTTATTATAATCTATGTGTCAAATACAGTATTGTTAATCTCCAGGAAGATCCTGGGAAGTGGTCACCTGCTAGTATACCTATCAGTGTTGACAGTTAACATACACACACATACACACACACACACACACTTTCCAAATTGTTATGTGTTATTTGTATATGTTGTAGAAAGAAAATTGGATGCACATTTGAATTATGAGAACAAGTGTCAAAACCAAAAATTAGTAGTTTTCTGTATATTTAAAAGAACAAAGGTCATTTGGTAGGTATTCAGGCAGATGCTTGTATTTTGTCCTCTGTAAAGATGTACTTTTTAATAATGCACTTAATATTGCCTGTGGTGAGGACTGTTTTTTTTTCTTTTTTAAACAAATGCAGAACCTGTGTAGATTAGTGATCTGCCTGCACATGACTGTATGCAGTACAATCCCATGTGAGACCCATTCACTGATGTGCCATAGCACTGTCCAATTGCTGTGAGGTTTCTAAATGCTTGTTCTTAATTACAATATCAATATGAGTGTGGAAATGGTATCAATTTATGGTCATACTTTGACCGGCAATGTTAATTTTATCCTCACAAAAAGTCCTGTATTTGTACACTTAGTTCTGTGTTTGTACATACAGACTTGCCATCAACTTATATAGCAAAAATATTACTCTGATTGTGGGCACAGCCTCAGCTGCCTGCTAATGCCTTGGTGGCTGTGAACACAGTATCCTTCAAGTATGGGTTCCAGTCCTTGGTTCCTGACTACATCATAGGGATTAGAAGCCTGCAGGGCCTGGCCTGAGTGAGTACAGCAGCTTTATTGACAACATTGACTCCTTCATTCATTCAACAAATAGTGCCTGAGAGGATGACATTTCAAGAGGGAAAGGAGTGAACTACACAGCTCTGCAGAGAAAGAACTTTCCAGAAAGAATAAATAGCAGAATGAATTGCTTGAGATCTGAGAGATGCGGTCAGGGGCACCACATCATTCAGAGCCTTTTGGGGTGCATTGTGTGGAGCAGGATGACAAACAGTTGGAAGACACTGAGTCAGGGTAGAAACAACATGATCGTACTGAAGCACTAAGGTCACGAGTAGCATGACGTGATTGTGTGTTGAGAACAGCACGCAGGGGACAGAGATGAAATCACAAAGATCGGTTAGGAGGCCACTTAAATGATCCAATCAAAGGGAATGAAGTTGATGGATCAGATGGCAGCCATAGAGATGGTGGAAGCGTTGAATTAGGGATATATTTTATTTGCCTTTTATCTTCTAGTGTTTCTTTACAGAGAACTATATGGTATGTAATGATCTGTAGTCACCCTACTGTACAATAGAACCCCAGAACTCCTTATTCCAATCTAGCTGGAACCTAGTACTCATCCATCTACCTTTCCCCATCACTCCCACCTCACTTTGCTCCCCATCCTCTGGTAACCACTATTATATACACAATTTCTATGAGATTACCTGTTTTTTTTTTTTTAAGACTCCACAAAGACTTTTTTTAGAGTGAGATCAAGTCATAGTTCTCTCTGTTTGATTTATTTCACTTACACAATGACCTCCAGTTCATGTTGGTGCAAATGAAAAGATTTCGATTTTTATAGCTAAGTAATATTCCATTATTTATGGGTATCATATTTTCCTTATATATTTATCAGTATTCCAGTACTTAGATTTTGTCTTATGTCTTGGCTATTGTGAATAATGCTTCAATAAACATGGCAGTGCAGATGCCTTTTCAATGGACATATTTCATTTCCCCTGGATATATATACCGAGGGGTAGAACTGCTGGATCATATGGTAGTTCTACTTTTTGGTTTTTTGAGGAACTTCCATACTGTTTTCCAAGATGGCTGTAGTAATCTGCATTCCTACCAGCAGTGTGCAGAGCTTCTCTTTTCTCCACATTCTTGCCAAACCCTTTAATATTTTGCCATTTTTGGAAGGTTTGTTTGAAAGACAGAGTTGCAGAAAGAGGGCGAGGGGGAGAAGGTGGGGAGTAGAGAGAGAGAGAGAGAGAGATCAATCTTCCATCCACTGATTCACTCCCCAGAAGAACGCAATGGCTGGAGCTGGGCCAATCCAAAGCCAAGAGGCAGGAGCTTCTTCCTGGTCTCCCAAGAAGGTGCAGAGGCCCAAGCACTTGAGCCATCTTCTGCTGCCTTCCCAGGAACATTAGCAGGAAGCTGGATCAGAAGTAGAGCATCCAGGACTTGAACTGGTGCCCATAAGGGATGCTGGAGATGCAGGTGCAGGCTTAACATATTATGCCACATTGCCATCATGCTGGGGAAAAATTTTAAAGGTAGTTTTTTAACATATAATATGACCTAACATGCATTTAATAATCATTGTTTTTGAAAGTTTATCAGCCTCCCCTTTTTGTATGAGTATTTGTTTTACACGTGCTTGTGCACATATCTATACCTTTGTCTATGAGTTTTCTCATTGCGGACAGCTATTTGGAGTTATTTTTATTTTTAGTTACATGTTCTTCCATCACTGTTCTGGGGAATGCTGGATGGAATGGTTACGTTCATTTCTCTTTTTCTCCATCATGATTGTTTCCTGCAGTCCCATTTATTCTTGTCAAGTTTTCCTTCATGCCATCAATCTGCCTCATTTGTGTATCCATCCTGTTTCTTTTTCTTTCTTTCAGGGCTGCGAAGAGCCATAGATGGTCTTTTATTTGGTTGGTTTTCATTCTTGATGCATGTACAAACCACTGGAGTATGCATTTTTGAATCTTATAGATGTCTTCCAGATAGAGCTTTATATTATTATGAAGATATTTGTCATTTGGGCAGCTCAGAAAGACTTTCTCCATGCGGCTCTCTGCTCACCTTTTATATTTTGCAGACAGCAGCTTGTCAGTTGACTTGGTATTCATGTCTCTTTAGTTGCCGCATTCTGTAATCACAGAAATTCTGCTGTTAATGGCACATCTCAGGTTTGAGGGTATGCTCTAGAAATTGCTGGTGGTTGCTGACCCTATTATTTTGGAATGCATACTGAGTCCGTAGCTTCAAGTGATTGTATTTCATGTAGTATTCCATACACAGTTCTGTAAATGTGTCAGCTTAGCAAACATTTATTCAGTGTTCATGAGGTGTTATAAGTAATACTGTGTGGTCAATACGCTGTCTCTATAAGAATAACGATTTATAATGGAAGACAGACATTAAACTACTGAATAAAACTCATTATAGCGCTACAGATAGTGTTAAGTGCTGTGAAAACAAAAAAGCAGTGTATGAAGATGGAGCTAGAGGTACTGAATGCAGTCAGAAAAGGCTCTTGGGGAGGTGACATTCTAGCACAGCTGTTCGATGTGAGGGACTACACCCAGTTTATGGAAGAGAGCAGCAAGCGCAGAGTGCATGAAGCAGAGCCTGGTGACTGAGGGTCACAGAAAGATCTGAGTGGCAGATGCTAGTTAGCTGGTGGGTGAGGTTGGAGAAGTAGCAGGGGTACTTCAAGAAGCTGATACGATACGGTGAAGGGTTTGGATTTTATTTTACGTCTAAGTCCATGGAGAATTTTCAGTAGAGTAGGCTGTGCGTTGGTTTGTGTTTGTCTTAAAAAAAAAGTCATCCTGGTTGCTCTCTGGGGAATAGATTGTAGGCTTGCAAGGCAGAGAATTTGAGACTCTTAAAGCAGTCTTTGTGAGCAGCATAAGTAGACTTGGGCTGTAAAAGTTGGCCTGAAGCTGGAGAGAAGTAGCAATGCTTGGATTAAGTCTTGAAGGTAGAGCAAATAAGCGTGTTATTAGATGGATACTGAGAAAAAGAAGCAAACCCAATTTTGGCCAGACAATGAAGTGAATTACATTGGATTACTGACAAGTGGAAGACTCAGAGAAAAGCAGGTTTGCAGGGAGAAAATATGGAGTTCCATTTTGGGATTGTTATGGACTCTTCATGGATTTCCCTACCTTCCCTTTCTTTGGAGGCAGTGACAGGTACAGGAGCTGAAGAGTGGGCAACCAGACTAGAGGTGAAGGAGGCAGTGGGACTGAGAGCTGCATAGGCAGCCAATGAAGTTGGTTATATATTCAGGAGATTGAGCAACCAAGTAAATATATTGAGGTTACAACAAACTATGTTTATTATTGACAGATAAGGAATTTATAAATATAGAATGAGGAAGATTAAAAAGAATTTGAAGATGTCAGACAGGAATTGGAAATTTAAAGTAAATTCATGGTTTTTAAAACATGAATATAAATGTAGATACTGAAAATCTATGCATATGACACCACTTTAAAAGTTTGTAGAAAATGGAATTAAGAGAGAAGTTTATTTTGATGCGAAAAGTTTGAAATCCATGCATATGGGAAGTCCTCAAAATGGTCATGGAAGATGTCTACAATCAAAAATAGCTAGATGAATTTGTAAATTCTGTCATCTCCTAAGAGGGAAATCAAAGTTCCTTGAAGGAACAGTTGATTGCAGGGTATGTGTAATGAGCCTGGGAAATATATTTCTCTAAGGAATTGAAGAACTCTTCAGGGGCCGGTGCTGTGGCTTAGTAGGTAAAGCTACCACCTGTGGGGCCAGTATCCCATATGGGTGCCGGTTTGGGTCCCAGCTGCTAGATTCAGTTCTCTGCTAATGTGCCTGGGAAAGCAGTGAAAGATGGCTCAAGTCCTTGGACCCCTTTATCCATGTGAGAGACCTGGAAGAAGCTCCTGGCTTTGGATTGGCAAAATTCTGGTCATTGTGGCCATTTCTGGAGTGAACCAGTGGATGGAAGATTCTCATTCTCTCTCTCTCATCTCTCTCTTGTCTCTCTCTCTGTCTCTCTTCTCTCTCTTTCTTTCTCTGGCTCTCTAACTCTACCTTTCAAATAAATAAATAAATCTTAAAAAAAAATTCTTTCAGAGTGATAGGGTGTGTCATGAAGATGCAGAAGTTAGCTTGAAGGAGCGCACACTGGCCAGATACTGGATAATTTCAGCACTAAAGTAAATGTTGATGTTGTATACGAATAAGTGAGAGATAAGAAAAATTTCTTCTTTACAGCGGGGCGTTTTGTTAATGATGAAGAAGTGGGTAGTTCAAAAAAAAAAGTCATTATTTGGCATCTACCATAATGATACTTGATTCAGATGGAAGTTACAAATGGATCCTGATGTTGGTGGGAAGAAGTTAGATGAGACATTGAATGCTGTGTAGTATTGGGTTATCTCCCCGTAAAATGGGTAGTTAAAAAAACAAGCCATTATTTGGCGTCTACCATAATGATAGTTGATTCATATGGAAGTTACAAATGGATCTTGATGTTGGTGGGAAGAAGTTTGATGAGACATTGAATGCTGTGTAGTATTGGGTTATCTCCCCACAAAATGCTTATGATTTACAGAGGAAAATCTGGTGACCAGATGATCTAGGTTAACCTCACCAGTCGTGACATACGTTGACATCATGTGATTCTTGATGAGAAAAGCTGAGAAAAGGTTAGTGTGATTTCTGAGGTTTTTCTGATAAAATGCCAACATGAGTTTGACTTTGAGGACACCTTTACAGTTTTTGCTTGAGGGACATCCTAAAGAGTGAAAGATTGGAACTCTTGAGAATTGTCAATATCACAAAGGTGGGGAAACACTGAGCAGCTATTTGAGAATAAAAGAGGTACAGCAAGGGAATGCCGCATTTGATGCTGGGCAGCAAGTGCAAGGGCTGCTGTTGACAGGCACAGCGTGTGCAGAGGACCTCTAGATTGGACTGACAGTGTGGTATCAGTTTCCTTATTCAGCTACTGATCTGAGGTTCCAGAGGTGAATATTCTCTTGTGGAACGTTTACTCTGGTGAACATAGGGCAGATCAGCCCTTATGTCAGAAACTTGCTCTCTAAGAGTAATGAGAATGGGTGCAGTTAGATAAAGAAGGTGATTGGAACAGATGTGGTAAAACGTTAATGATGGAGACATTGCAGTTCAGGGGATGCAGTTCCTTGTAGCATCCTTGAACCATGGCCAGCTATTTGTGTGGAGGTGAGGTGATGGCGGAGAGTTGGGTTTAGTACATATCAAGGTCTTTAAGGTTCCTGTGATAGAGAAACAGAGGAGGAGAGGATGAGTACTGGGCACCTGGTGGGGGGCCTGATAGTGCCAGACAGTAGAATCTATACTGAGTAGGGATTGAGAGAGGACACGCATGAGGAGGGAACTGTGGAGATGTTACGAGAGTGATTGGAGGGGCCAGTACCGTGGCTCACTTGGTTAACCCTCTGCCTGCATCACCAGCATCCTGTATGGACGCCGGGTTATAGTCCTGGTTGCTCCTGGATCATGTTAGAACCCTTGGTTTAAGACTCAAGTATGGCCGGCGCCGTGGCTCAATAGGCTAATCCTCCGCCTTGCAGCGCCGGCACATCGGGTTCTAGTCCCGGTCGGGGCGCCAGATTCTGTCCCGGTTGCTCCTCTTCAAGGCCAGCTCTCTGCTGTGGCCCGGGAGTGCAGTGGAGGATGGCCCAAGTGCTTGGGCCCTGCACCCCATGGGAGACCAGGAGAAGCACCTGGCTCCTGCCAGCGGATCAGCGCAATGCGCCGGCCGTGGCAGCCATTGGAGGGTGAACCAACGGCAAAAGGAAGAGCTTTCTCTCTCTCTCTCTCTCTCTCTCTCACTGTCCACTCTGCCTGTAAAAAATTAAAAAAAAAAAAGACTCAAGTGTGCTGTCTTGAAGCACACTGCTTCTCTATTCTGTAGTGTGAACTCCAGGTCATTATTATGTAATTGTTAGCAGTCTTAATAGGTAAAAAAAGGCTGTGTTCTCTTTGATGGGTGCTCTTGTTACTCACGCCTCCTACCTAGGCTAGAAAGCAGAGTACCTTTAGATGTTTCTACATGCATGTGGAGCGACTCAGCTTTTTCTCTTTATAGCTTTGGTATAACTAGAATCTTCCCTCTCTGCCACCTTTGTTCCATGGCCCTGCTGCAGATTATTGTCATCCTTTGCCTCTTATTCTTGTTCTGCTCATCCTCCTCAAAAGCACCAGTCGTTTGACCAATACATGCACTCAGTAAATGGAGAGAATACAGGGAGGCACTTTGAACACGTAGGGGCATTTCTCTTATCAAATGCCTGACACGGGAATGTTACTGCTGATCTTGCTCTGATTAGATTTCTTTCTTCTTTCTTTCTTTTTTAATGATTTATTTTCTTAAAAGTCAGAGTTACACAGAGAGAGAAGGAGAGGACGAGAGAGAGGCAGAGGGAGAGGTCTTCCGTCTGCTGGTTCATTCCCCAGATGGCTGCAATGGCTGGAGCTGCTGCAATCTGAAGCCAGGAGCCAGGAGTTTCTTCCAGGTCTCTCACATGGGTGCAGGGGCCCAAGGACTTGAGCCATCTTCTACTGCTTTCCCAGGCCACAGCAGAGAGCTGGATTGGAAGTGGAGCAGCTGAGGCTCATGCCTGCACTGCAGGCAGTGGCTTTACCTGCTACACCACAGCGCTTACCTGCTAGATTTCCTCTTTCTAACATAGGCAGTACAGTACTGTCCTTTTGAGAGGAACAAAGGTTGTAAACCTCACATGTGAAATGAGAAGTTGAGTAAGAAGACCTTCAGGGGCAGGTATTTGATGTTGGATGGCATTAAGAAGCTGCTTGGAACACCTGCATCCCATATGGTATTCCCTGTTTCAAGTCCTGGTGTTGCTACTTTACTCAAAAAAAAAAAAAAAGAGATAAGGTTTTTCATTTGAAAGGCAGAGAGACAGAGAGGGAGAGAGATAGATCGATCTTCCATCCACTGGTTCACTCCCCAAATGGCCTCAGTGGTGGCTGGGACCGGGCCAGGCCAAAGTCAAGAGCCAGGAGCTTCATCTGGGTATCCCACAAGAGTGGTAGGGCCCAAGCACTTGGGCCATCTGTATTGCCTTCGCAGGCAATTAGGAGGGAGCTGGTCCAGAAATGGAGCATCTGGGACTGGAAGTGGTACCCATATGGGATGCTGGCGTTGCAGGGGGCAGCTTTACCCACAACACCACAGTGCCAACACCTAGTGCTGCTTATGATGCAGCTCCTAGCTGATGTATCTAACATTGAGAAATGAGAGAAAAAGTACCAACATGATAACGTGCACGTAGAAAATGTCAACAGTGACCTCAGATGCTGCCTTTCTGTATTCTGTCTTGCTTTGTGGAAGATAGGATTTGTCACATTTCAAACACATTCCATAGGTTAAATGCAGGGCTAGACTGTGAAGGGTGGTGACTGGCAAGCAGACCTGTGTTCTGTGGAGAACTGTGTAGATCACAGGTGTTCCGTGTCCTTGTGCAAGTGGATACGTAAGAGTCTGAATAAATAAATTGCAAAGATTTCCTGATGCGTGAGTCAGAGAATACGCCAGACAGAATGTTTGTAAGGAAGAAGAGAAGGAATGTGTACCAGAATCTTTTCTAAGTTAAACTCTTTTTCAAATTCTGTGTTAATAGGGTATGTAGTGCATATAATATCAAATTCTACACAAACTCTAGTAGTTGGTCTTGATGCAGTATTTTATTTACAGCTGTGTCTTCCTTTTTTAAATTTTTTACTTTTTTCGATCTTTCTTATTTTTCATTGAGAGTTACACATGGAGAGGATGAGAGGCAGAGTGAGAGGAGAGAGAGGGAGGTCTCCCATCTGCTGGTCCACTACCCTGTTGGCTGCAAAGGGCGGAGCTGAGCGGATCTGAAGCCAGGAACCAGGAGCCAGGAGCCTCCCCGGGGTCTCCTGCATGGGTGCAGGGGCCCAAGGAGTTGGGCCATCTTCTGCTGCATTCCCAGACCGCAGCAGAGAGCTGCTTCGGAAGTACAGCAGCCGGGACTCGAACCGGAGCCCATATGGGATGCCGGCACTGTGGGCGGTGGCTTTACCCGCTACCGCACAGCGCTGGTCCCTCCCGGAAGCTGTTCCCCGTGGGATCCAGCTGTCTGCTAACGTACCTGGGAAAGCAGAGGGAGATGGCCCAAGGACGTAGGCCCCTGAACCCAGAAGGGAGCACCGGATAAAGTCCCTGGCATCTGCTTTGGCCTGGCCCAGCCCCGGCCTTTGTAGTCACCTGGGGGGTTGATCCCCCAGAAGGACGCTCTGGCGAGAAAGAGCGCTCGTGATGCCGCTTGCATTGCTTCTCTCCCCATGCGGCTTCAACAGCATGCGCTGTGCCAAACAGAAGCCAGGGGGCAGGAGCTCCATTGAGGACTCCCAGGAGGCAGGGAAGTGGGGTGCAGAGTACCTGGGCCACCAGCGGCTGCCCCGCCTGGGTAAAGCCTGGAGGGGCGGGACTGGAAGTGACCCTGGGGGCGCTGGACGCGGGATGTCGCAGTGCGCAGATGCGTCCCGTTGCGCCATGGCGACGGCCAGTGAGGAGTGCGCCTGCGCCTGGCGCTGTGACCTGGAAGTGCACCCGCAGGCGCATCTGCAGCTGTGCTGGTGCTCAGGTAGGAGTCAGCGTCGTGTCCGCTCCTGCCCAGCGCTGGCACAAGCCTTGAGGAGCCATCCTCGACGCTGGTGGCCCACCCTGAGAAGACACAGTGAGTGCCCCCCCAGGTTCAGGCCGGGTTCAGATGAGGCTGCAGTCTGAGGCGGCCGCATCAGTTATCTTGGGCTTCTGGAAATTTCTAGGTGCAGTCTTTTGCTTCGGCCCCTTCTGGAAGACTACACCTCAAGACTGCGTTCATGTTCCAGAGACACAGAAACGGCCTTCCTGCGGAGAGTTTGGTGTGGTGGCCTTCCTGTCACTGGGTAGGCGGGGCCCAGGGTGCAGAGCGGGGGTGGGGTGTGTGTGTGAAGGGTAGCTGGGATAGAAGGTGGAGGAGAGGGTGTAAGGGGGAGGTGGGAGGAGGGAGCGAGGGGGAAGGATGAAAAAGTGGCGTGCAGGTGTGGAGGCGAGGAAGGTAGGGGCAGAAACCCTCGTGGGGCAGAGGCAAGGGAGGGGGAGAGTGACAGGCATCCCGGTGAGTGTGTGGTTGAGCGTGGGGTGGGGAGAGGAAGAACTTTTCCCACGGCCCCGGTTTTCTGCCCCTGGTGGGAAGTAGCCTTGGCCGCATCCGTGAGAAGAGGCCTTGATCACGGCCTTTCTTCTCCGGGTTGTTCGGCAGTGTAAGGTGTGTGTGCGCAGGAAAACGGGCATGGGGCGCTCGAATTAATTTGCACCTAATCCGGTGACTTTCCACAGACTGCACACAGGGAGGAGAAAGCAGAAGCTTAGAGAAACCCCAAGAATCCCTCTTTGCTCTGTTCCAGCCTGCCCCAAGATTCTGACACCTCATAGTAAGTACGCGACTTTTTTCTATTTAAAGACTGGTTTGAAGGGCAGAGTTATAGATGAGGCGGTGAGGGAGAGATCTTCAGTGTGTGGGCTCACCCCGCCCAGGTGCCAGGTGGCTACAATGGCCGGTGCTTGACCAGGCCGGAGCCCAAGCCAGGTACTGTATCCAGTACTCCGGTGTGGGTTCGGGGGCCCAAGTCCTTGGGCCACTTCCTCTGCTTTCCTAGGCGTTTGAGGAGACAGCGGGATCACAAGTGGGAAAAGCCTGGGTGGGGCGGCGGTCGGAGCCATGGCATAGCGGGTGAAGCCGCCGCCTGCAGTACCAGCATTCCATATGTGTGTTGGTTCGAGTCCCAGCAGCTCCACTTCCGTTCCAGCTCTCTACTGTGGCCAGGCAAAGCAGTTGAAGAGGGCCCAAGTCCTTGGGCCCCTGGACCTGTGTGGGAGTCCTGGAGGAAGCTCCTGGCTCCTGGTTTCATATCCACTCAGCTCTTTCTGTGGATGGTTGGCCGTGGTGGCCTTCCTGTCACTGGGTGGGTGGGGCCCGAGGTGCAGAGAGCGGGGAGGGTGTGTGTGTTTGAGGGGTAGTTGGGATAGAAAGTGGAGGAGGGAGGGGCTCAAGGGGGACGCGGGAGGAGAGAGGAAGGGAGGAGAATGAAAAGGTGATGTGTAGGTGTGGAGGTGAGGAAGGGAGGGGCAGAAACCCGCGTGGAGGAGAGGAAAGGGAGGTGGAGAGTGACAGGAGTCCTGGTGGGTGTGGGTGGTGGCAGGGTTTGGGAGAGGAAGAACTTTTCCCATGGCCTCGGTTGCGTCTTGGGTGTTTTCTGTCCCTGGCCAGCAGTAGCCTTGGTCGCGTCCTTGAGAAGAGGACCTTGACTCACGGCCTCTCTTCTCCAGGTTGTTCGGAAGTGTAAGGTGTGTGTGCAGGAAAACGGGCATGGGGCGCTCGAATTAATTTGCACAGAATCTGGTGAATTTTCACAGACTGCACACAGACAGCTTGATCACAAGTGGGAACAGCCTGGGTTGTTGGGGGTTTGGGGGTGTGGGGCGGGCAGAGCCATGGCATAGTCAGTGAAGCCACTGCCAGCTGTACCAGCATCCCGTATGGGTGTCTTCCTTTTCTGTGATACTTTTCTCTCCTTCCCCTGACAGAGGTAAGTATCCAGAGCTTTTGGATGTATTTCATTACAGAAATATTTCTGTTACACACTCTTTATATATGTAAAGTACTTACCCATTTAATCACCATTTATTTGCTGTGTACCTATTTCATGCAAGACTGTGAGCTTGTCCAGGGCAGGACTTTATCTCTCTGCTTTCATTCCTGTAGTCCCTGGTCACAGTTGGTATTTGATATATGCAGAACTAACAGTGCCCTCACTGCTGCGTCTTGGGACAGGAAGTGATGGTTAATGAAGGCTCTGGTCACAAGAATAAAGGTCGGAGGGACAAGAAAGGATGTTTAACAGAATCAGCATTAATGAAGCACTTTCAGTTGTCAGGCTTCTTAAGGTACCGTTGTCTCATTTCTAAATAACAACACAAGGAGGGGAAGCAAGAGGTTTTTTTGTTTGTTTGTTTTTGTTTTTTTGAATTATACCACATTGTCCTGTCTAATTCTCTTCAAAGGTCTGTGAGGGAGGCACTTCTGATAGCCTTTTAAATATTAGTTAAAGGAAGTGGGAACCTGCCCTAGGCCATATATCAAGATCAGTGAAGTTCCAGTTTAAATCCTGCTTTGCTTGCCCCAGAGCTGTGTCCCTCCTGGGGTTGGAACCTCAGCTTCCATCGGTTCCAGAGTTGGGGTATCAGAGAGGTGGTAGCCAGAGAAAACCAGTGGTCCTAGTCTTTGGGCTTGTCTGTGTGTGGAGCATAAATAACTACAGGGACTTGAGCTGTGTCACTAAGGACCCTTCTTGCTAATGCTGTGGCCTCATGCTGTGATTTGTTAACATAGGTCTTGTGTCCTGGTTCACACCAGTGGGGAGTCTTGAGCTGTTGGCGGGGGGCGGGGGGGTCTGAGGAGGGTACCTTGCCACCCTGGGACTGGAACTGACTTTTAAGAGGGACCTTGAGGTATGAAAGGAGATTTGCTGGTAGGGTTAGGACCAGAGGGTTTGAGGAGTCCTCAAGGTCCCTGGTGATTAGTCTTTTTAAAATTTATTTATTATTTATTTCAAAGGAAGAAAGAAATATTTCATGCGTTAGTTTACTTCCCTAATGCCCTCAACAGCTGGAAAGGTATGTGAAGCCAGGGTCTGGGAACTCAATCCAAGTCTCCCATGTGAGTGGCAGGGATGTAAGTACTTGAGCCATCACCTGCTGCCTCCCAGGTTGGAATAGTAGGAAGCTGGATTCAGGACTTCAGCCAGGACTTGATCCTGGGCACTCTAACATGAGCTGTGGGGATTACAGTAGAGGCTTAGTCGCTATACCAAAAGCCCATCCCTGATTAGTCTTCAGTTCCCTCCTTCAAAGTGTGGCTGGCTACTTGGGAGGGGTTTACCTCACCACTGCTAACTGGGCCTGCTGCACAATTTTGTGAGGACCTTGTTCCAAAGGCAGGGGTAAAGGGCCACTAAAGATACTAAAACATAAAGCTCTTTCCTTTCTTCCACCTACCTCCTTGGCTCAGACTCATGCTCTTTTGACTGGCTTACAAAACACAAGTTCAAAGACAGAGTTTTGAGGATTTTTAAGACACCACCAGCAGAGGTTTAAACCCAGTGCAGGCCCTTCAGAGAGCGAGCCGTGTGACTGTTTCTGTGTGACCATGTAGGCTGCACGCCCATGAGGTTGGCCCTGGCTGCTGAATATAACCCATTGGCTTTAACCAGTCCAGGTCTAATCCTGTGACACTCCAGGGCACCTGGGCAGACTTATGTCTTATTAAATCAGCTCCCTGAGGATTGTGTGGACTAGTTAGTCATACTGTCTCGTGATCACGCTCCTCGATTTTCTTAGAGACCTCTTGTCTTGTCTAGCTAGGACTGGTATCTTTTTCTAGAGTAAGGCTCCTCACCCCTGACCTAGAGCACTGAGAGGAACTGGAATGCTGCTGTGTGGCAGAGACCTCCTGCAAGTTCTCTGAGCAGTACTGGGTCCCCACAGCTCCGCTTAGTGTTTCTATGGTACCACACTTTGAGAACTGTGCTCGCAAATGACTCATGGGACAGTCTGTCCCTGCTCTATTCCTGCTCTGAGCCTGGCAATCAAGGTCCAGACAAGGCCCCTGATAGAAATGTTGCATCCAAGCAGCCCCCTTATAACTAAGGTCACCTCAAGATCCCCACAAATGGATCTTGGACCAGAGGTCAGGACTTTATGTGCAACTTGAACACTTCCTGCCTTGGGAAGTTCACTGCCCCCACCCCAGGACATGTTCTGAGCTGCTTGGTCCTAGGTGTAGAGGCTCTGGCCTCTGGAAATGTACTGAGTTGACTTCTGAGTTTCCAGATGCCAGAAAACATGTAACGGAGTTCCTCGGATCTGTGTGACCACTTGGATATCCAACTGTGATTGCAGACACCCATGGTGAAGACTTTTGAGTGCCGCCTCATGGTGGAGCTGAGTGCTTCCTGCTGGGACTGTGGGATCTTCCTGGGATGCCAGGGTGGCACAGCAAGCCATGGTGCTCTGGAGGCTGTCACTGAATCTGTGTGTAGCTTAGAAGGTAAAACTGTGTCTTTCCAGTAGTATGGAGCAGAGCCTCAGGACGAGGAGATGGTCCTATCAGAACTTGATGCTGGGGCTGGCGCTGTGGCACAGCAGGATAAAGTGTTGGCCTGCAGTACTGGCATCCCATATGGGTGCTGGTTCATGTCCCGGCTGCTCCACTTCTGAGCCAGCTCTCTGCTAAGCCCTGGGAAAGCAGTAGAAGATGACCTGAGTCTTTGGGGTCCTGCACCCGTGTGGGAGACCTAGAAGAAAATTCTGGCTCCTGGCTTTGGATCAGCTCAACACTGGCCATTGGCAGTCATTTGGGGAGTGAACAAGCTGTTGGAAGACCTCTCTGTCTCTGTCTGTCTCTGTCTCTCTAACTCTTTCAAATAAGTAAAATAAATCTTTTTTAAAAAAGAACTTAATGCTAATGTGTGCATTTGTTCTAACTTGGAAAGGAAATCTCATTCCTCTGCTTCAAGTCACCTTGCAATTCAGGAAGGGCAGCATTTTTTTTGCGTTAGGCTTCTTGCTTCTTCTCTGCTGGCTTCTCCCTTGTAAATTATCATGTAGCATCATCCTTTGCTCTGGTAGGATTCATTTTTAAAACTGTGCTTTTTCTCTTCTTCATCAGAATAGTTCAGAAAGTTAATGGGAAATGGAATCAAAAGATACCTTTATTTTAGTGTAAAATTTTTTAAGCCCATGCATATTTTTTGTAATACGTATTTTTATATAATGTTTGAAGATCCCTCATGTATCATAACAAGTCTTTACAAATTTTGGTCATTGTCTTGGTCCTTTAGTTATTAGGAATAAATTATTTTGTTAGGTTGAAATTAGCCTATTTGAATTAGTGCCGGATCTCATTTGCTGTGACATAAAGAATTGCTTTATGGATAATGAAAGCACCTTAATGATGTGGTCTAAAGGAGAAAACAATATTACTGAAGCTATTAACACCAGGGGACTTCTCCCTGACCTCTTAACAGTGCCCTGCAAACTGTACATTATTGCACTTTTGAGGATCCAGGGGCTGAAGTCTGGCCTGAAGGTATTTTAGAGAATGCTCCACGTGGGAAAGTCATAAGAAAAACAGAGGAATATAAGTAGCAGTTAATGAGAAGGCAGAAGAGACTTCTAGAATTGAAGTGACCACAAGGTTTGCTGGGATTTTTTGAGCAGCACAGCACTAGGTTGTCTGTGTTGGGCACCAGATACAATCACTACAGCCTTGTGAAGTTAGAAACTATGCCGTTCTGCAGAATTCAGTTTGAGACTCACTAATAGGACTCAGCCTACAAGGAATGCAGATGAGACAGAGCATCTCTGACCTTAACAGAGGCAGTGTGATTGGTCATTCTTTACTTTCCCTTTATATTGCTATAGCAACTTTAAAATGCCTTTTGTTTAAAAACCTGAGGAAATGTATGTGAAAAGTCATTTTGGCAATCTTTGGTCATCAGTAAATTCACCATCTTACGTGTGTTATAACTTACTGAACCCGTGGTACTAGGAACTTGATAGAAGTTTGCAGCATTAGACTACAATTTTCTGCTTGCTCAAAACTGAGGGAGTTGGAGCTTACCCAGCATAATTAGAAATGTACCCTCTATTTGAAGCCTTGGCAAGAACAATAATTTAGTATCGTGGCTGTGTGGCACTGGTAGAATGTGTTGTTCAGTCCTGAGTTTGGGCACCTTGTTTGTTTATGACAGAAAACAGCTTTCAGAAACTTCCTGGTGGATAAAATACCCTTTTCACAATCTGGTGGTTTCATTGCTTTTTTCCTAAAGGTTTAATTTTCCCTTCGAGTGCAGGCATGTTCATTTTATCAAAGCTGGCATTTTCTCTTCTTTAAAAATTAAAGTCTTGAGTATTCTGAAGAAAATTTCGCAACCATTAGGGTATATAAGTGCGTGTCGTGTGAGCATAATTACAAGGATGAAATGCTTTGCTTTTGAGTAGTAGTGGACCAACACTTGGTGTGCTAAGCAACATAGTTTTTATTCTATTTTGTGGTTCAAAGGCTGCTTACTACTGCTCCTGATCTTAGATTATCTTAGTCCTTTTTGTCAAATGGATTTAGAGCGCACAGCACCTTTTTATCCACCTTCTCTCTGAAAAGCAGTGGGAGATAGAGCAACTTTTTTAAAGATTTATTTATTTATTTGCGAGGTAGAGTTACAGAGAGAGAGGTTTTCCGTCCAATGGTTCACTCCCCAAATGGTTGCAATGGCCAGAGGCGAACCGATTCAAAAGCTGGAGCCAGGAGCTTCTTTGAGGTCCCCTACATGGTTTCAGGGGCCCAAGAAGTGAGGCTATCTTCTGCTGCTTTTCCAGGCTATAAGCAGAAAGCTAGATTGGAAGAGTAGCATCGGGGGCACGAACCGCACCCATGAGGGATGCTGGCGCTGCCGGAGGGATGCTTTACCTACTTTACCACGGCGTTGGCCCACAGAGCAAATTTTTAAGCCAAGAGCCAGGAGCCCAAGAGCTGGGCCATCCTCCGCTGCTTTCCCAGGCACATTAGCAGGGAGCTGGATTGGAATCCGAGTACCAGAACTCGAACTGCTGCCTATATGGGATGCTGGCACCGCAGGAGTGGCTTTTAATTCTTCCTATGACTTTAATTTAGCTACCCGGGAACTTTAATTTAGCTACCTGAGCTACCAGAGCAGAGGCTAGGACAGGTGTTCCCAGCCTCATTTTATGGGTCAGGAATAAATAAAGCCTGGAGTATTGGCTGCATTTGTTCATCTGGAACTTGATACCAGAGCCCAGAATTTTAGTTTTATAAATGTTGAAGATTTTT